>NC_057802.1:38470402-38498129 GCF_018294505.1 Triticum aestivum
TTTTTTGCGAAAGATAACATACAAGCTCTTGTTGCTGTGGCTACTTGGTACATCTGGTAGGAAGGTAGAACACGTTAAAGGGGAAGCAGTCTAGTTGCAGGAAAGAGCCGCTATATATGTTAATCAGTGTTCTGGCGGCGAACTATGAAGCGAGCAAGGAAAACAAGAAATGCATAAAGCTAGCGTCATACAATGACCACCGAAGAAAGTAGTGAAGATCAACGTCGATGCCTCTGTTTTGAAGCAACTCTCGGCGCGCTGAGCTAACGGAGCCATTGTGAGAGACTCCAAGTTCTTCATTGGGGCATCGAACCAGGCGCTATTCCATGTTCCGGAAGTTGAAACTGCAGAGGCTGTAGCACTAAAGAATGGGCTACACCAAGCTATCCAGTTGGGATGCAATGCAACCACATCATCGTCAATTCTGCCAGCCAAGTTGTGATACAAGCTATGCAGAATAGAGGGGACGCTTACTCAGCGGCACACCAATATTCGCTGATTGTGTGTTGCTTGCTAAGAGCGTCTCTAACAGACCCCTCAAAACGCGGACATGTAAACTCAGTTTACAGTTCGCTCGTTGCCTCGGATACGGGCCGAAAACCTTCGCGAAAAAACAAAAACCGTAAATGAAACTGTAAATTCTGAAATCAAGACTTCGCGGGAGAAATAGAACAAGTTCATAGTTCTTGATCACCATACATAATTCATACATACACTAAATTACACTAAAAAGCTAGGAGGATAGGCGGCCACCATAACCCTACAGCCAAAATTTGGCTCACCGGAGGCATCCGGGTGCGGTGGCAACGCTGCGGCGGCGGACATCCTCAGTCATCGTCGTCAGAGACGGGTCGACGTAGATGTCGTCCTGCGCCTTCTTCTCGCGGCGCCATGCGTCTTGGTTGTCGACAAACTCGTTCTCCTTCGCGAGCCCCTGCTCGAGGAGGACGTCGTTGAGGTTCGCAAGAGATCGCCGGCGCTGCTCCTCCTCCTCCTCCCGCGCGCTACGCGCCATGATTGCCCACACGTAGATGTCCGTGTTGGCCGGGGGGAGGAAATCCTCCGGCCCGATGACGCCACCGCCCGGCAGCACCGGCTCCGCCTCGAGCTCCCGCTTCACCACGCGGAGGGCCGGGAGATCCACCGGCTCCCTTTTCACCGGTGAGGAGAGGCGTGTGGGGACTCGACCCCCCGGCGGTGGAGCTGCCCGCGGCGGTGGAGGAGCCCGTGCCGGCGGTCGTACTCCTCCGTCTCGCGGTGGAGGAGCAACTCCGGCGGCTGGAGGCCATGGTTGGTGTACTTCTTCGCCGCGTGCTTCCTCGCGCCGTCCGCTCGGACACACCGTTGGCGCTCGGGGTCGTTCCTCCCGCCAGAGCTACGGCCGGAGCTCCACACTCCGCCCCACGTGGTGGCGTTCGGCGGCGGCATTGGACTCACCGGCGACGAGAAATAGAAGGGGGGTGGGGAGGATTGGGGGATCGCGGCGGCGGGGGGATAGGGTTTCGACCCGTATCGGCACTGCGAACCCGTAGATATACCGTGTCAGGGGTGTGGTTTGCGGGCCACCGTAAAATATTTTACGGGCCGGGCGAGTATACGTGTTCTGTTCTGGCAAAAAAAGGGCCAGGCCCGTATAGTCGCCGGGATTTTGCAGGTCCCTGTGTTTTGAGGGATCGGCTAGAGATGTTATAAGGAGATGGCGGGGTTAACTTATGCTCACACTAGTGCAGAACAGGCCTTTATCACCGGTTCGTAAGGCCTTTAGTGCCGGTTCTGCAACCGGCACTATGAAGCGGAGACTAAAGGCCCCCCCTTAGTACCGGTTCGGCACGAACCGGCGCTAAAGTGCCACCACGTGGCACGAGCCAGGCCCGGGTGCTGGTAGACCATTAGTACCGGTTGGTAGCACCAACCGGTACTAAATGTTTGGGGGGTGTTTTGGTTTTATTTTTTATTTTTCCATTAATTTTGTGTTTTCCATTTAATTCTTTTTGTTTGCTGGTATTTTACGATACTACATATTGTACACGTTATGCATATATATAAATAGATTTTCTCGTAGAACTGATCATATATATATATAATCGAATGTCTCACAACCACCATTAATTATTCACACATACACATGTATATATATATATATACAATTTCTCCTACATGTTGCCTTGGTGCCTTCGGAGCACGATGACAAGTGGTTCATGGGGGCGGTAGCGGGTAATAGTATTCTCCTTTGGGATCTATGACCTGGTCGAGCAAAAATCCCGCTATTTCCTCTTGAAGTGCTCGTATGCGCTCCTCTGATAGGAGCTTGTCCCGCACCTCTTTGAACTGTTAAGAAGGAGATCAATATGCATGTGTATTAGTTGTGTGACTAGATATCGACAATCATGTAAGATTTGTGAATAGTGTTCTGGCAAACGTACCCAGTCCTGTCTATCAGATCTGCTCCTTTCGGACGCCATCATGCGAATGTTCTCGCAAACGTAGTATGCACACACTTCAGTCCCCGGCGCCTGCTTCAGGGCCTTTACGACAATAGAATTTAATCAGATAATAATTAATCAAGCATGTTAATTAATTAATGGTATTGAAACAAGAATTAAAGAGATGGTAGCTAGCTAGCTAGTACTACTTAATTACTTACCTTGGGTCGATACCAACATACCTTTTGTCGCCATTTTCCTGGAGTCACCTTGATGTACTTTGCCCAAGCCCTGCCCGCCGGCAAAGAAAATTAATAAAGGGGTTATTAAAAATAGTTCATATCAGGAAATGATGAACTAAATAGGCCCAGATATAGTTAATAATGATTGAAATAACCTGTCGACTATCCCCTTCACGATGCTGTAGTCACTATTTTTTTTAAGTAGTGAGTCCAGTACTTCAACTTTTCCTTCGTCAACTTTAATGTCTAACAAGATCCAGTGGAAGCTGCATGCGCATACGTTTGCATGTATAAATTAAGCGGGCATGTGCATAACACTAATCAACTATAACCCTAAACCCTATACACTTATTAACATCTAGCTAGTAAGCAAAAACAGAATTTGTAGTACAAGACAGTGTGACTCACTCGAAGTTGTAAGGAAGTAGTGTATCTTCATTGCTATTGAGGCGCTTCAAGAACTCTAGCATGCATTTCTCTACATCTTGTCTACAGCAGTCCAATTTTCATGTGTATTCATTAACGGTATTTGGGTCAATGAACCCAATGCCATAGTGTCCAGCTTTTTTCATTTCATACATCTTCATCCTGCATAATACCACAGAAAAGAATATATAGTGAGGATATATAATTACAGGTAATTAATGATCAATCAATGAGCACTAGAGCTGGCTTGAGACTTAAATTACAGAAAGAAATCACTTACAGACAATAGCAACTGACGATAGATTTGTCGAGTGCATCTTGATTGAATAACTGAAATAGTTCTGAATACTCAATGGCCAGAGCTTTCTTATGGAAGTAATGATCTTCCTCGACTTGCACTATGAGGGACTCTCGATTGGAAATCTTGGTAATTTTCATGTACCAATCATGCAATTCATACATTCTCGTTGGGAGGTTCTTGACCTCCTCGGGCTCGACCAAAGGTTGGCCCCGGACATATTTCCGTTTTATTTCCTCCTCTCTAAGCGGAGGCATGGGCTCGATCTCGAGGAGTTGTCCAACAGTGATCTTGAGCATTTCAGCCTGCATTATATGCTCCTCGGTTATTACCACATCGCCCAGCTCGGGAACGTAAACGGTTTGCCCACAATAATATTGGGCGCGTGTACTCTCATGTGTTGTTGGCACAACAAGCGGGGGGTCGATTGCGCCGCCTGTTCTCCCAGCTGCGGAACGGATTTCCTGCATTTTTTGACAGCTGCTTGTTGGCTCGAGCTCGAGCTCGCTTCTTTCTGTAGTCGTGCTCGATGTGCCTTCTTGATTTGGCGCTCATAGTCTGAGTCAACAGGCTTGGGAGCTGGTGGTCTAGCCATACGAATGAAGTGGTCAATCTTTTCCTCAGGCACTTTCTCCCTCGGCGGCGTTGCTGGTTTCGGTCAAAAATGAGTGTCCACTTCGGCCCGCACTATTGCATCATTTTGCCCCTCGGTCATGTCGTAAGGCCTCTGAGGAAGAGGAGCGAGGCTGCTTGGACCATATTTATAACGCTTGTCTCCGCCTGTACTTTCTGTACTACCTTGACTCGTACCGCTACGCACCATAGCTGCGGCGTGTCTCTTCTGTGATTGCTTAGGCGGCGGAGACGGCTGACGTGGCTTAGTTGGAGCAGGAGGAGTGGCCTGACGCTGTGCCGGACTTGAAGCAGGAGGTGTGGCCTGACACGGTGTCGGACTTGAAGCAGGAGGTGTGGCCTGACGCTGTGCCGGACTTGAAGCAGGAGGTGTGGCCTGACACGGTGGCGGACTTGGAGGAGCGGGAGTCTGCTGACACGGTGGCGGACTTCGAGGAGGAGTCGGCAGACGCGGTGTCGGTGGACTTCGAAAGATGATGCAATCCTTTTTCCATAGGATGAAATGATGTATGGCCTCTCCCAGTGTTTGCTCGTCGTCACCTCCAGGAATGTCAAGCTCTAGCCCCGAATATGGGCCCACCACCTCATCAACCAAGACACGAGCATAGCCCTATGGAATCGGGGCGTAATGGAAGGTTGCTTCGGGGGTAATTGTAAAAGCAACGGCGTTCGCCACCTTCATGGATATGTTCTTCATTTTGTAGTGTAGCTCACAGTTAGTGTTCTCTATGATGTCATCCACAGGGTATGTATCCAGCAGTCCGTCGCCCGGGGCGGAACCAACGCTGCTTCTCGGCATGGACGGGACGGTGCTATCCAATGCTGGATGATCATCCGCTTGCTGCTGCCGCTGCTGAGACCCTTTTTCCTGGCTAATTGAGTCGATCTACTGCTGCTGCTGGAATTTGAGTGCCAAGTCCGCGTGCCTTGCTTCTAGGCCTTGAAGGCGTTCCGCGTCCTGCTTCCTCTGCTCCTCCTCCAGCTTCCTCTTCTACTCCTCCTCCATCTTCTTTCTTGCACGGGTCCTGTAGTCGTCGTTCCATTCCGAAAAGCCCTCATACCAGGGAATAACGCCCTTGCCTCGTGTTCTTCCCGGGTGTTCGGATTTCCCAGGGCGCGCGTAAGCTCGTCGTTCTCTCTGTTGGGCGTGAACACCCCCTTTCGAGCATCTTCTATTGCGTGAAGTAACTTTTGTTCTGCTCCGTTTAGACTTGCCTTCTTCGGAACCAGGCCTGTCTTCGGGTCCAACGCCCCCATGCGCATAGAACCAAGTTCTGCACCTGGGGGGCCAGCTCCTAGTAACCGGAGTGACCCCTGCATCCTCCATCTCTTGCTCAGACTTATCCCACTTAGGCATTGCCACCGCGTAGCCACCTGGACCCAGCCTATGGAACTACGTCTTTTTTGCGGCATTGGCCTTGTTTTTCTCGACCGTTCCTTAGATAATTCTGATTCCTTGAAATTCATGAAAGCGGGCCAGTGTTCTCTTTGCTTCTCCAGTATTCCCTTGAATTCTGGAGTCTTCCTTTCTGTAGCGAGGTAGTTCGCCCATACAGTTTTCTTGTGGGTGTTGAATGCAATTGCCATCTTCTTAAGAGCAGCGTCCTTGACTTTCTGCACATCTGCATCAGTGAAATAATCTGGTAGGGTGAAATGTTCCATCAGAGATTCCCAAAGCTTTTGTTTTGCTCTGTCGTCGACCCAAGTAACATCTGGGCGTTTAGTTTTTGGCTCTTTCCATTCTTGAATGGAGATCGAGAGTTGGTCCTTCACAAGAACTCCGCACTGACGAACGAACTTGCTCGCAATGTTCTTACGCGTGAGGGGTTCGCCACTAGCTTTGATGGAATCGATGTTGTACTTTACACCCTCCTTCAACTTTTTGCTCGGGCCGCGCTTTGTCCTGCTGTCTGTAGAAGCAGATTTGCTCGATCCGGAGGGCTGAAAGAAGAAAGATCGATTCGTTAATATATCTTCAAATAAAAAAACATGTGATGATCACTAGATGCCTGCTTATATAAATATACCTCGCCGGTAGTCTTTGTTATTTCAAGATCAACATTGTATTCGTCATCATAATCATTGTCTGCGTCATCATAATCATAATCATAGTTCATGACTTCATCAGCTCGGTCATCGAGATCGAATATCTTATCATCACCCTCCCCGGTATTGTTCAGATATTGGGAGCCGTCATTTGCTTCATTCAGATCATCTGGCCTGCTAGGGCTGCGTATGATCTCGAACAGGGCCTCTTCTCCCTCTCTGCCGGTATTGTCCGCCATAGCTTTTATTTAACTAATACAGAAGAAATATAAAACAATTTAGTATTCAAATTACAATGCATGGATGCAATCAATAAGGAAAAACTGAATCATATAGTACATAACATCGTCTCGAATAATATATAATCTCGAATACATCGTCTCGAATAATATATAATCTCGAATACATCGTCTCGAATAATATATAATCTCGAATACATCGTCTCAAATAATATATAATCTCGAATACATCACTGGCTAGGTAGCTAATAAAGATCGAATACTATAGAAGAATCTAGGCCACTCGCGGTTCCTGGGGCGCGGGCGGTGGACACCCAAAGACAAGGAACCATCACAGGATCATATCTCCGGTCATCTGCCCAAAGAACCTGCCAGGTATTGGAGAACCTGACGTCCATAGCAGCCATGTAGCGATGGACGTGCTCGTGCTCCTCCCTGACACGACGACGCACCACCTCCGGCGGGGCCGGCTCCCTCTGCACCGAATGTGGCCCACGCGAACGGCACCAAAGGAGATCAGGGTCGACGACGGGACCCGAGGCCGGGTTCCTCACCAAGCGGCGCGCCCCTCCAGGTAGCACCTCCCAGTGCCAGCCCGGCGGAGCCCAATCCCGGACATGGGTCAGCCGGACGTCGTCGCGAACGGGTCGACGGCGAGGATGCGGGTCGGGCATCGTCGAGAACAAATACTATATGCCCGCAAAAAGTAACATTTTTTAAATGATTGGATTGTGATAACTAAAATTATAAGAAACTGAAAAAAATATCGATCATCGTCTAACAATTTGACATTAATCTAATTCATCTAGCTAAAACTAATTCTAAAATTTCTAACATTTCTACATATATAACTAACATTTCTATAACATTTCTAATATTTCTAAAACCAAAAAATAGAAAAATTGCTAACATTTCTATAACTAAAATTATAAGAAACTAAAAACTACCATTTCTATAACATTTCTAACATTTCTATAAAAATTTGAAATTAATCGAATTCATCTAGATAAAACTAACATTTCTAAAATTTCTAACATTTCTATATACTATTTGACATTAATCTAATTAATTAATTAATTCATCTAGAACATTTGTATAAAAAACAGAAAAAACAGAATCGTGTGTGTGTTTCTGTGTGCCTGTGTGTGTGTGTGTGCGCGCGTGTGTGTGTTTGTGCGTGTGTGTGTGTGCGCGCGCGCACGTGCGCGTGTGCACCCTACGGCGCCGGCGGCGCGGTGGCTTCGATTGGAGGGAGGAGAGGGGCTGGGGAGAGGGGCTCACAGCGCGGGCGACGGCGACGGCGAGGCGACGGGACGACGAGGCAGAGGGGACGGCGACGGGGACGGCGACGAGGGGCGGCGGCGAGGGGTGGCGGCGATGGGGCAGACGAGAAGAAGCAGAGGGAGAACGAACTACCGAATTTTTTTGAAGTGTTTTCTTATATAGAACCCACCTTTAGTACCGGTTGGAGCCACCAACCGGTACTAAAGGTCTGTTTTGGCCAGGCGAAGCGGCGGGAAGCGCACACCTTTAGTACCGGGTGGTGGCACCAACCGGTACTAAAGACCCCCCTTTAGTACCGGTTGGATCCACGACCCGGTACTAAAGGGGTGCGGTGGCGCAGGTGCGGTGCGGGCAAGTTTAGTCCCACCTCGCTAGCCGAAGGGCGCCCGCACCTGCTTATAAGCGCCGCTGCGGCAGCTTTCTCGAGCTCCTCTCTATTGCAGGCCTTGTGGGCCTACCTGTTCTATGCTGCCCTGTGGGCCTATTGGGCCTTTGCGGGCCTGCATCCTGGCCCAACAACAGGTCGGGTTTCTAGTCGTATGCAGGCCGCTGTGGCGCAGTAGGCAGGCTTTTTTATTTTCTTATTTTTTTTGCTTTATTTATTTTTGAGTTGTTTTTTGCTGTATTTAGAGTTTCTTTGTGAATATTTTTGCTTTAGGTACAAAAAATTACAAACTTTCTATTAGTGCCGGTAGTTTACAAATTTGAATAGTTTACATTTTGAATTATTTAAAATTTGTGTGTATCACTAGTTTGTGAATAACTTGACTTTAAAAATAGATTTTCAGTGATTCTTTTTTCTTATGTTTAATATTAGTGTGTTTTATCATTATATTCAATTTGGTAATGCTTAGGTTATTTAAAAAATGAAATGCCTTTGTAACGGATGAGTTTTCGTCCGAAACCCTGATACTTCGAAAGAGGTTGTCCATTTTATACACGAAGTGCATCCAGTTTTTGCGGTAACCCCCTCTACTTTTTTGCGCATGCTATGTAGGTGAAATTATGATACCATGCCAACTTTCAACCTTTTCTGAGTTCATTTGAAATGCTTTTCAATTTCAGGGTCATTTAGCTGAAAAAATCAGTAAATGCATGAAAGAATTTTTTTGCACATAAAATTTCTTCGCGTTTCAAATGCCAAAACACATAACTACCCTAACTATTACAGAGATTCCCTCCTAGGTGTGAAACACAGAAGAAATTATGTAGCGACCAGACCTCAAATAGTCTGTGCTTCTGTGCACCAGTGTCATCCCTGGATCAGTAATGCTGACACGCATAGTACAAATGGAGGATTTATAACAGAGTAGCAATCACACACTTATTACAACGAGTATCTCAAAAGAGAAATAAGTATGATAGATATGGCTTAAGGCCATCTAATACGATAACAGCGGAAGACTTGGAAGATAAGTGAGTCCATCAACTCCAACGGCATCACTGAGTATAAGACCACGACCTAAGGCATCTTACTCGTCGTCTGAGAAGTCTGCAACATGAAACGTTGCAGCCCGAAACGGGTCAGCACATGGAATATGCTGGCAATGTAACACATAGAGAGTAATGAACATAATAATGCTATACTACATGCATATATGGCCGGTAGAAGGCGCTATGGTTACAGTTTTGCGAAAAGCCAATTTTTCCCTACTGCAAAGGAATAAATTTTATTTAACTATCATGGTGGTTGTTAAACATTAAGAATGGTTGACAACATTCTCAATCCCAATAAGTATCATCATTAACCCAACAAAATTAGTTAAAGTAACATGATGTGATTCACATGATAATCCAGATACTAGATACTCAAGATGTCCATAACCGGGGACACGGCTAACCATGATTAGTTTATACACTCTGCAGAGGTTTGTGCACTTTTCCCCACAAGACTCGATCGCCTCCGCTTGATTCTCGCATTACATGATGTTTGAGAAACGGATGACCGAGACACAGTCTTTCAGAAACAATAACTCTTTACTCCGGTTGGACAGTTACACCTACTTTCCCCTACATCTGCTAGCCCACCTCTTCAAGAGATCATGTAACCTACTCAACTATGCTAGAGCCCATAATAGCTTGTGGCTGCACACGGAAGTTTCTAGCATGAATAGTCTCATGATCCCTTTGAACATGGGTGGCGGTCCAAAAGAAAAACAGGCAATCCTGGAATACCCAGGTACCTCAATCCACCCAGATGTGAGTTTTAGTTGCCACCTTAAGGTTAACCATTAATTTAACAATCTCACATCTGTCATGGTAACACTCAAACCCAATCCACGTCTACTAGCACAGCATAGCAATATGAGCAAACGTAGAAGTAACTCCCAAAGGTTTGATAATAAACAGGGCAATAGGTACTACCTCAACTACTTCCCAATACCCACAATTTAATTAGATCCTAATCATGCAATTTTTGAGGATTGGTCTAATGCAATAAAACTGGGTAGTAAAAGAAGTATGATCAAAGTGTTACTAGCCTTGCCGATGATCCGTGAAACCTAGAGATTCGAAGTAGCAGGCGGCGCACTCCGGGTACTCTATCGCAAACAAACAAGCATACAAGAAGCACTCATCTAATGCACAGGTAAAACTCAAATAAAGATCTAACCAGAAAGTTCAACTTAAGAACTCCGGTTTGCAAAAAGAATCAAATCAAACGAAGCAACGAAAGTCAAACGGCGAAAGAAACAAGCTTCGTTTACTAATCTGGATCTAAGTCAAATTTTACAGTAGCAAAAACTTGTTTGAGTAGGTTAGACGGAAAGAGAATTTCGAGACGAAACTCTAGGCGCTTGAATCGCCTGATTCCGATAAACGAGCTAAAAGATGTACCAGAATGAAAATCAGATCAGAAATCGCGATCTGAAATAATCGCGGAAAAACCGACGAAAAAGAAAACTGACGAACAGTTAAACGAACGGACGTTCGTTAACTGCGACTAACCGGCGAACACGTTCGTTAAAACGAACGGATAAGTGAACGTTCACTAACTAACTAAACCGACAAAAATAAACCGATCTATTAAAATAAAACCTAGGGTTTCGAAAAAATAAACCGAACGGTTTTTTTGAAAAAAAAGGACGGGACGGCGGCGACGGCTAACCTCCGGCGAGGCTCGGGACGGGCTCCGGCGGGGTCTGGACGGGGGCGGCGAGGGGCGGCGGGGTGCGGGCGTCGTCGGGAGGCGGCGGGGTCGACGAACGGGGCGGTGGCGTTCGGGGCTTCCCGCGGCGGCGGCGGCTCGGCCCCGGCATCGGGCTTCGGCTCGGCGTCGGGCTTCGGGGTGGGGAACGGGGTGAGGGAGAGGGGCGGCGGGGCGGCGTATATATAGGTGGGGGGCTACTCCGGCTTGGGGAAGGGGCGCCGGGGTGGCGTGGTCGAGCGGGACACGGGCGGCGGCGCTGCCGTGCTCGTCTCGGTCTCCTGGAGGGAGACGGGGTGGCGGAGCTAGATGGGCCGTCAGCTGGGCCGTCGGCTGGGCCTCGGCCCAGTCGGCGCGCTCGCGGATTTTTTTTAAATAATTTCGCCGAACCTAAAAAAATTGTAGAAAAATAAATAAAAATCCAAAAATGCCAAAACAAATTTTCGCCGTCCAATTAAAATAATTAGAACGAGATGAACATTTTCTTGGACCAAAAATGCAGTTTTGAAAACGTGCAATTTTTCTAATGCAAATAAAATTGCAAATAAAATCCGAATAAAAATCAAATATTGGATTTTAATATTTTTCCTCCAATATTTCAATTATTTTGGAGAAGTCATATTTTCTCCTCTCATATATTTTAATATGAATTATTTTTTCGGAGAGAAAAATAAATTAAACCAAAAAAATCCTCGTTTCATTATTTGATAAAATCAAATATGAAAACCGCGAAAAATCCCCAACTCTCTCCGAGGGTCCTTGAGTTGCTTAGGATTTTCGAGGATTTTGCCAAAATGCAATAAAATATGCTATGCAATGATGATCTAATGTATAACATTTCAAATGGAAAATTTGGGATGTTACAAACCTACCCCCTTAAGATGAATCTTGCCCTCGAGATTCGGGTTGGCTAGAAAATAGGTGAGAGTAGTCATTCCGTAGATCTTCCTCTCGCTCCCAGGTGGCTTCGTCCTCGGTATGGTGACTCCACTGAACTTTGCAAAACTTGATAACCTTGCTGCGGGTGACTCGGCTGGCATACTCAAGAATCTTAACTGGTTTCTCCTCATAGGTCAAGTCACTATCCAGCTGAATCGCTTCCAATGGCACCGTATCTCTCAGTGGTATCTCAGCCATCCCTGCGTGGCACTTCTTCAACTGGGAAACGTGAAATACATCATGAACTCCTGACAATCCTTCGGGCAATTCCAGTTTGTAAGCAACTTCTCCCATACGCTCCAAAATTTTGTATGGTCCTACAAAACGTGGCGCTAACTTTCCTTTAACTCCAAAGCACTTAACTCCTTGAAGTGGTGATACTCGTAGGTAAACTCTGTCTCCGACTTCGTAAACTGTCTCCTTGCGTTTAGAATCCGCATAACTCTTCTACCTGGACTGGGCTACCTTGAGCCTATCGCGAATCAATTTCACCTTCTGTTCTGATTCCTTAATCAAGTCTCGTCCAAACAACTGGTGGTCTCCAACTTCGTTCCACAACAAGGGTGTTCTACACCTTCCGTACAAAGCTTCGAAAGGGGCCATCTTCAAACTGGATTGATAACTGTTGTTGTAAGAGAACTCTGCATACGGCAAATTGTCGTCCCAACTAGATCCATAATCTAGCGCACAAGCTCTCAGCATATCTTCCAAAATCTGATTGACTCTCTCGGTCTGTCCGTCTGTCTATGGGTGAAAGGCTATACTGAACTCTAGCCTGGTACCCAAAGTTTCATGTAACTGATTCCAAAACTTTGAAGTAAACTGGGTTCCTCTATCTGATACAATGGTCCTCGGAACTCCATGCAGACATACGATCCTGGTCATGTATATCTTTGCCAACTTAGCACTAGTGTAAGTGGTCTTCACTGGGATGAAATGAGCTACCTTCGTCAAACGATTGACTACAACCCATATTGAGTCATAGCCCGAACGCGTCCTGGGCAATCCCGTGATAAAATCCATGCCTAGTTTATCCCATTTCCATTCGGGTATCGGCAATGGCTGTAGCAATCCTGCTGGCTTCTGATGCTCTGCCTTCACTCTCTGACATACATCACAAACTGCTACATACTCCGCAATATCTTTCTTCATTCCGGTCCACCAGAACGTATCCTTCAAATCCAAATACATCTTGGTATTTCCTGGGTGAATCGAATACGGTGAATCATGGCCTCTTGCAAGATCAACTTCCTGATCTCCGGATCATTGGGCACATAAACGCGGTCCTCAAACCATAAGGTATCGTGCTCATCCTCACAAAATCCCTTGGCTTTTCCTTTGCTCATCCTTTCCTTTATTTCTGCAATCTCCTTGTCTGTCATCTGAGCTTCTCTGATCTTTTCCATCAGGGTAGACTGAATCTCCAACGTTGCTACATAGCCTCTTGGAACTATTTTCAAACGTAGTTCGCGAAGATCCGCGGCTAACTCCTGGGGTAACTCTCCTGTCATGAGGGTGTTAACATGGCTCTTGCGGCTCAACGCATCAGCTATACTATGTTAGCCTTCCCTTGGTGATAATGCAATCTCATATCATAATCCTTAATGAGCTGCAACCATCTCCTTTGCCTGAGATTCAACTCCTTCTGCGTGAAAATGTACTTCAAACTCTTGTGATTCGTGTACACCTCACAGTGATTTCCGATGAGAAAATGTCTCCATGTCTTCAACGCATGCACTACGGCTGCTAACTCCAAATCATGGGTGGCATAATTCTTCTCATGGGGTTTAAGTTGTCGTGAAGCATATGAAACAACTCTTCCCTCCTGCATTAGCACTGCTCCAAGTCCTTGACGTGAAGCGTCGCAATATACTTCATAATCCTTGCGTTGATCTGGCAGAATCAGCACTGGTGATGTAACCAAACGTTTCTTCAACTCTTGGAAACTAGCTTCACATTCCTCAGTCCAATTGAATTTGGTGTCCTTCTTTAACAGCTCTGTCATGGGCTTAGCAATCCTCGAGAAATTCTCAATGAACCTCCGGTAGTATCCTGCAAGTCCAAGAAAACTCCGGATTTCTCCAACTGACGTGGGTGATTCCCAGCTTGTTACTGTGTCAACTTTGGTGGGGTCTACTGCTATTCCTTCTCCGGATATAACGTGTCCGAGGAATCCAACTTCCTTCAGCCAAAACTCACATTTGCTGAACTTGGCGTATAGCTGATGTTCTCTGAGCTTCTCAAGTACCAAACACAAATGCACCTTATGCTCCTCTTCGTTCTTTGAGTAGACCAAAATGTCATCAATGAACACTACGACGAACTTATCCAAAAACTACATAAACACTTTGTTCATCAGGTTCATGAAATAGGCGGGTGCGTTAGTCAGACCAAATGACATAACGGTATACTCATATAGCCCTTACCTGGTGGTAAAAGCCGTCTTAGGTATATCCTGCTCTTGAATCTTCAACTGATGGTATCCTGATCGCAGATCGATCTTGGAAAATACCTTAGCTCCCTATAATCGGTCAAACAAATCATTGATCATCGGCAGTGGGTACTTATTTTTTATGGTCACTTCATTCAATCCACGGTAATCAACAACCATCCTAACCGATCCATCTTTCTTCTCCACTAGAAGTACGGGTGATCCCCAAGGTGACGAACTTGGGCGAATATAGCCTTTATCCAGTAACTCCTTAATCTGCTTCTTAATTTCTTCCAAATCCTTAGTGGGCATTCTGTACGGTCTCTTAGATATCGGCCCTGTGCCTGGCAAAAGTTCAATCAAAAACTCTATGTCTCTATCTGGTGGCATGCCTGGCAACTCTTCTGGAAATACATCCGGGTAATCCTTCACCACTGGTACTTCTTCCTGTACAACTCCTGATAAGGAATTTACTTGAGTCCTCTTTGGCACATGCCGGGATACATACTTAATCCTTCTTCCTTCTGGGGTGGTAAGCAAAATCGTCTTACTGGCGCAATCGATGTTTCCCCCATACATCGATAGCCAATCCATACCCAATATTACGTCCAAACCTTGCGACTCCAAAACTATTAGGTCTAAGGGGAAAACATGCCTACCTATGGCCAATGGCATCTGAAAACATCCTTGGCTTGCCATATACTCTGCTCCTGGCGAGGTTACTAACATAGGTGTTCTGAGAACTTTGGAGGGCAACTTAAACTTATCCACAAATCCCCTTGATATGTATGAATGCGATGCCCCAGTATCAAAAAGAACGATTGCAGTAAATGACTTAACCAAAAACTTACCCATTACTGCATCTGGCTGAGCTTCAACCTCCTCCACGCTAACGTGGTTCACATGTCCTTTGTTGAAAGGGTTCGGCTTCTTCCCAGAGCTTCCATTGCCATTTCCATTCTGGGCTTCAGGACATTCATTGGCATAATGTCCAGTCTTCTGGCACTTAAAGCAAGTGACTTGGCTCAGGTCTCTCTTAGCTGGGGTTGAAGGGTTGGTACGGTTCTGGCCATTGCTTCCTCCATTCCCATTACCATTCTTGGGGCCATTATGGTTGTGCGAACTACCTCCTCCATGGGTATGCTGAAACTGTCCTCCCGATTTCGGGGTAGAACGTGGCTTCTGCTGAGCTCCAGAATTGTACTTCCCTTGTCCAAACTTCCTCTTACGGTTTTCAATCTGCTGCTGCTTCCCTTCAATCATGAGAGCCCTATCTACCAACTCCTGGTAGTTGTTGAAGGTTGCTACCATCAACTGCATGCTCAGCTCATCATTTAGTCCTTCCAGAAACTTCTCCTGCTTGGCTGCATCTGTAGCAACGTCATCTGGAGCATAACGTGCTAACTTACTAAAGTCCTCCACATACTGGCCTACGGTGCGTCCTCCTTGGCGTAGGTTGCGAAACTCACGCTTCTTCATGGCCATAGCTCCTGCTGAAACATGGGCAGTACGGAAAGCTTGCTGAAACTGGCCCCATGTGACAGTGTCAATAGGGTGCGTGGCTGTGTAATTCTCCCACCATGATGTTGCGGGTCCATCAAGCTAATGTGCGGCAAAACGCACTCTCTCCGCATCTGTGCATCCTGTAGTGGTCAAATCCCTTCCAACTTTGCGGAGCCAATCATCTGCAACAATCGGCTCGGTGCTGCTGGAAAACACCGGCGGATTTAGCCTCAAGAAACGGGCTAAGTGATCAACAGGTGGTGGTGGTGGGTTGTTGTTGCCTTGGTTCTGTACTAACACTTGCATCAGAGCATTCTGCTGCTGAATCAACTGAGTGATCTCCGGTGGGAAAACAAATCCGGTGTCGCGTCTCGGAGGCATCTGATAGGTTTAGAAAAGATGAGAATTTAGAATAGAATGAGGTCTAGAGGGAAAACACTACCCATATGCACATGAGACAAACACAAACAATATCACTCAATCAAACAAGGCATACAATCGATCTAACTATCGTTACAAAGTGCTCGGACTATGCTATATACATGGGGGAATACTACTACTGATTATGGGGGTCTACTAGAAATTTTGATCGGTCGAAGACTCCATGATATCTGCTCCAGCTTCATCAACAAAGTCATCTTCACTGGGGTCCGAGTCGGTGTCGTCGATGATGATGTAGTTATCCGGGCAAGCGCAATCATCATCTTCTCCTCCTGGTGCTGGGTCTCCCATGAATACTCCGATCTTCTGTGTCAGGTCGTCATTCTTCTCCAACAACGTGGCAATCTCCTCCTCATATCCATCCCGCGTAGACTTGAGTTCTTCCTCCAACTCCGTGATCTTGGTCAATGCCTTCTTCAGACCTATCATGTCTACGCACATTTGGTTCTCCTGGCGACGAATGTGTTGATTTTGCTCCTGGATGAAAGCTGCAATTGATCCATCCTTCTTGGTGCTGATCATCTCCCATTGCTCATCTCGGCGTCCACAAATCTGATAAATAGTATCCTTAAGCTCCCTGCGGTAGACTTCTCCAATGCGTCCCATAGAGATGTGGGCTGCCATGCTCTTCCCCAAACTCCAGGTTGACGCATCAAAGGAAAACTCTATAGGCTCAGTGACTGGCGTAAACGTCCTTCCTGGAACTTGAACTTTAATCTTCCAACGCTCCTCTTCTGGTAGTGTGGCTTTGTAAGTCCTGGTGAAGCTTGGTATTCCGATGTTCAGGTACTTAGTGACTTCCTTCAAGTGTCGTCCAAAAGGTGTGTCTTCATCCGGTTGCATGAACTTGTTCCTTGCATCCGCCATTCCTAAAAGAGTAGAAAGTGGAGAGGAGTCAGAAATGAGAAGAGAGTAGTGTTCTAGGGTTTAAGCTTAGTTGTCGTGTCCTACAGTCAACGTGTGCTCTGATACCACCTTTGTAGCGACCAGACCTCAAATAGTCTGTGCTTCTGTGCACCAGTGTCATCCCTAGATCAGTAATGCTGACACGCACAGTACAAATGGAGGATTTATAACAGAGTAGCAATCACACACTTATTACAACGAGTATCTCAAAAGAGAAATAAGTATGATAGATATGGCTTAAGGCCATCTAATACGATAACAGCGGAAGACTTGGAAGATAAGTGAGTCCATCAACTCCAACGGCATCACTGAGTATAAGACCACGACCTAAGGCATCTTACTCGTCGTCTGAAAAGTCTGCAACATGAAACGTTGCAGCCCGAAACGGGTCAGCACATGGAATATGCTGGTAATGTAACACATAGAGAGTAATGAACATAATAATGCTATACTACATGCATATATGGCTGGTAGAAGGCTCTATGGTTACAGTTTTGTGAAAAGCCAATTTTTCCCTACTGCAAAGGAATACATTTTATTTAACTATCATGGTGGTTGTTAAACATTGAGAATGGTTGACAGCATTCTCAATCCCAATTAAGTATCATCATTAACCCAACAAAATTAGTTAAAGTAACATGATGAGATTCACATGATAATCCAGATACTAGATACTCAAGATGTCCATAACCGGGGACACGGCTAACCATGATTAGTTTATACACTCTCCAGAGGTTTGTGCCCTTTTCCCCACAAGGCTCGATCGCCTCCGCTTGATTCTCGCACTACATGATGTTTGAGAAACGGATGACCGAGACACAGTCTTTCAGAAACAATAACTCTTTACTCCGGTTGGACAGTTACACCTACTTTCCCCTACATCTGCTAGCCCACCTCTTCAAGATATCATGTAACCTACTCAACTATGCTAGAGCCCATAATAGCTTGTGGCTGCACACGGAAGTTTCTAGCATGAATAATCTCATGATCCCTTTGAACCTGGGTGGCGGTCCAAAAGAAAAACAGGCAATCCTGGAATACCCAGGTACCTCAATCCACCCAGATGTGAGTTTTAGTTGCCACCTTAAGGTTAACCATTAATTTAACAATCTCACATCTGTCATGGTTACACTCAAACCCAATCCACGTCTACTAGCACATCATAGCAATATGAGCAAACGTAGAAGTAACTCCCAAAGGTTTGATAATAAACAGGCAATAGGTACTACCTCAACTACTTCCCAATACCCACAATTCAATTAGATCCTAATCATGCAATGTTTGAGGATTGGTCTAATGCAATAAAACTGGGTAGTAAAAGAAGTCTGATCAAAGTGTTACTTGCCTTGCTGATGATCTGTGAAACCTTGAGATTCGAAGTAGCAAGCGGCGCACTCCGGGTACTCTATCGCAAACAAACAAGCATACAATAAGCACTCATCTAATGCATAGGTAAAACTCAAATAAAGATCTAACCAGAAAGTTCAACTTAAGAACTCCGATTTGCAAAAAGAATCAAATCAAACGAAGCAACGAAAGTCAAACGGCGAAAGAAACAAGCTTCATTTACTAATCTGGATCTAAGTCAAATTATACAGTAGTAAAAACTTGTTTGAGTAGGTTAGACGGAAAGAGAATTTTGAGACGAAACTCTAGGCGCTTGAATCGTCTGATTCCGATAAACGAGCTAAAAGATATACCAGAACGAAAATCAGATCAGAAATCGCGATCTGAAATAATCGCGGAAAAACCGACGAAAAAGAAAACTGACGAACAGTTAAAGGAACGGATGTTCGTTAACTGCGACTAACCGGCGAACACGTTCGTTAAAACGAACGGATCAGTGAACGTTCACTAACTAACTAAACCGACAAAAATAAACCGATTTATTAAAATAAAACCTAGGGTTTCGGAAAAAATAAACCGAACGGTTTTTTTGAAAAAAACCGGACGGCGGCGGCGGCTAACCTCCGGCGAGGCTCGGGACGGGCTCCGGCGGGGTCTGGACGGGGGTGGCGAGGGGCGGCGGGGTGCCGGCGTCGTCGGGAGGCGGCGGGGTCGACGAACGGGGCGGTGGGCGGCGGCGTTCGGGGCTTCCCGCGGCGGCGGCGGCTCAGCTCCGGCGTCGGGCTTCAGGGTGGGGAACGGGGTGAGGGAGAGGGGCGGCGGGGCGGCGTATATATAGGTGGGGGGGCTACTCCGGCTTGGGGAAGGGGGCGCCGGGGTGGCGTGGTCGAGCGGGACACGGGCGACGGCGCTGCCGTGCTCATCTCGGTCTCCAGGAGGGAGACGGGGCGGCGGGGCTAGATGGGCCGTCGGCTGGGCTTTGGCCCAGCTCGTGGATTTTTTTTAATAATTTCGGCAAACCTAAAAAAATCGTAGAAAAATAAATAAAAATCCAAAAATGCCAAAACAAAATTTCACCGTCCAATTAAAATAATTAGAACGAGATGAACATTTTCTTGGACCAAAAATGCAATTTTGAAAACGTGCAATTTTTCTAATGCAAATAAAATCCGAATAAAAATCAAATATTTGATTTTAATATTTTTCCTCCAATATTTCAATTATTTTGGAGAAGTCATATTTTCTCCTCTCATATATTTTAATATGAAATATTTTTTCGGAGAGAAAAATAAATTAAACCAAAAAAATCCTCGTTTCATTATTTGATAAAATCAAATATGAAAACAGCGAAAAATCCCCAACTCTCTCCGAGGGTCCTTGAGTTGCTTAGGATTTTCGAAGATTTTGCCAAAATGCAATAAAATATGCTATGCAATGATGATCTAATGTATAACATTCCAAATGGAAAATTTGGGATGTTACAAATTGATGATAGTGAAGCCGATCACATCCCAGATCTTTGGGTGTGAAACTTTTTCTTCGCGTATGTCCCTTTGCGCCGTAGCCATGGAAAATCTTCATCATTTAACTGGATGCTCGGGTCAATATTCACTGTGAATGGAGCAATTTCATCAAACTTTTCATAATCTTCTGACATGTCTGTCTTATCGTCCACTCCCACGATGTTTCTCTTCCCAGAAAGAACTATGTGGCGCTTTGGCTCATCGTATGATGCATTCGCTTCCTTATCTTTTCTTTTTCTCGGCTTGGTAGACATATCCTTCACATAGAAAAACCTTTGCCACATCATTAGCTAGGACGAATGGTTCGTCTGCATACGCAAGATTGTTGAGATCCACTGTTGTCATTCCATACTGCGGGTCTTCCGTTACCCCATATCGTGTCATATTGACCCATTTGCACCGAAACAAAGGGACCTTCAAATCACGTCCATAGTCAAGTTCTCATATCTCCTCTATGTAACCATAATATGTTTCCTTTCCCGTCTTGGTTGTTGCATCAAAGCGGACACCACTGTTTTGGTTGGTGCTCTTCTTATCTTGGGCGATCGTGTAAAATGTATTACCATTTATCTCGTACCCTTTGAAAGTCATTATATTCGAAGATGGTAACTGGGACAGCGAGTACAGGTCATCTTCAATAGAGGCGTCATGCATGGTACGTGTCTGCAACCAGCCGGCGAAACTCCTGGTTTGTTCACGTGTAATCCAGTCATCAGACCGCTCCGGGTGTTTGTAGCGTAGAAAATTCTTGTGTTCGTCCATATACGGAGCCACCAAGATGGAATTCTGTATAACTGTGTAGTGTGCTTCAGTGAGAGAATGTCCGTCCATACATATTTTTTGATTCCCTCCTAGCGTGCCTTTTCCATCCAGTCTGCCCTTATGCCGTGATTCAGGAACACCAATCGGCTTAAGGTCAGGAATAAAGTCAATACAAAACTCAATGACCTCCTCATTTTCATGGCCCTTGGAGATGCTTCCTTCTGGCCTAGCACGGTTATGAACATATTTCTTTAAGACTCCCATGAACCTCTCAAAGGGGAACATATTGTGTAGAAATACAGGACCCAAAATGCTAATCTCTTCGCATAGGTGAACTAGGACGTGCGTCATGATGTTGAAGAAGGATGGTGGGAACACCAACTCGAAACTGACAAGACATTGCACCAAATCATTCTCTAACCTTGGTATGATTTCTGGATCGATTACCTTCTGAGAGATTGCATTGAGGAATGCACATAGCTTCACAATGGCTAATCGAACGTTATCCGGTAGAAGGCCCCCTCAATGCAACCGGAAGCAGTTGCGTCATAATCACGTGGCAGTCATGAGACTTCAGGTTCTGGAACTTTTTCTCTGCCATGTTTATTGTTCCCTTTATATTCGATGAGAAGCCAGACGGTACCTTAATACTGAGCAGGCATTCAAAGAAGATTTCCTTCTCTTCTTTGGTAAGAGCGTAGCTGGCATGACCCTGATGTATGTCGTCTTTTCCATGCATACGTTGCTGGTCCTCCCGTGCCTCAGGTGTATCTTTTGTCTTCCCATACACGCCCAAGAAGCCAAGCAGGGTCATGTCGATTGCAGAGCGGACCTCTAGATTTTTCCAATAGGGCAGGTCCCAAAATAGAGATTTCTTCTTCCACATGGGTGCGCGTCCGTCAGCATCATTCGGAACAGGTTGTCCGCCAGGACCCTTTCCAAAGACTACCTTCAAATCCTTGACCATATCATGTACATCAGCACCAGTACGGTGGCGAGGCTTCGTCCGGTGATCCGCCTCACCTTTGAAATGCTTGCCTTTCTTTCTTACGGGATGCCTGCTCGGAAGAAATCAACGATGTCCCAGGTACACATTCTTCCTACAATTGTCCAAATATATACTGTCGGTATCATCCAAACAGTGCGTGCATGCGCTGTATCCCTTGTTTGTTTGTCCTAAAAGGTTACTGAGAGCAGGCCAATCATTGATGGGCACGAACAGCAAGGCCTTTAGGTCAAATTCTTCCCCCATGTGCTCATCCCACGCACGTACACCTGTTCCATTCCACAGCTGTAAGAGTTCTTCAACTAATGGCCTTAGGTACACATCAATGTCGTTGCCGGGTTGCTTAGGGCCTTGGATGAGCACTGGCATCATAATGAACTTCCGCTTCATGCACAACCAAGGAGGAAGGTTATACAAACATAGAGTCACAGGCCAGGTGCTATGGTTGCTGCTCTGCTCCCCAAAAGGATTAATACCATCTGCGCTTAGACCAAACCATACGTTCCTTGCGTCATCTGCAAACTCCTTCCCGTACTTTCTCTCAATTTTTCTCCACTGTGACCCGTCAGCGGGTACTCTCAACTTTCCGTCTTTCTTACGGTCTTCTCTGTGCCATCGCATCGCCTTGGCATGCTCTTTGTTTTGGAATAAACGTTTCAACCGTGGTATTATATGAGCATACCACATCACCTTGGCAGGAATCTTCTTCCTGGGGCGCTCGCCCTCGACATCACCAGGGTCATCGCGCCTGATCTTATGGCGCAATACACCGCATACCGGGCAAGCGTTCAAATCCTCGTACTCACCGCGGTAGAGGATGCAGTCATTAGGGCATGCATGTATCTTCTGCACCTCTAACCCTAGAGGGCAGACATCCTTCTTTGCTTCGTACGTACTCTCGGGCAATTCGTTGTCCTTTGGAAGCATATTCTTTATCATTACCAGCAACTTTCCAAATCCCTTGTCAGATACACCATTCTCTGCCTTCCATTGCAGCAATTCCAGTGTGGTGCCCAACTTTTTCTTGTCAGCTTCGCAATTCGGGTACAACAATTTCTTGTGATCCTCTAACATGCGCTGCAACTTCTTCTTCTCCAAATCACTTGCGCAGTTTCTCTTTGCATCGGCAATGGCCCGACCTAGATCATCAGCGGGCTCATCTGATGCCTCTTCTTCAGCTTCTTCCCGCATTGCCGGCTCAGCTTCTTCCCCCATTGTTGTATCATCGTATTCAGGGAACCCATGGCCTGGATAGTTGTCGTCGTCCTCTTCTTCTTCATTGTCTTTCATCATAACCCCTCTTACTCCGTGCTTGGTCCAAACATTATAGTGGGGCATGAAACCGGACTTAAACAGGTGGACGTGAATGGTTCTTGACGTAGAGTAATTGTGATCATTCTTACAGACTAAACATGGACAAGGCATAAAACCATCCGCCCACTTGTTTGCCTCAGCCGCAAGCAGAAAAGTTTGCACGCCATTAATGAACTCGGGAGAGCATCGGTCATCGTACATCCATTGTCGGCTCATCTTCATTACACAACACCAAATAGACCAAATTAATACAAGTTCATACATAAAGTTCATACAAGACTTAAATGCAACAAACAAATAACTCTCTAACTAAAGAATTTAAATGCAACAACAAATGCGATCAAGATCGCAACTAAGGTAACAATTGATCCAACAGCATAATGATACCAAGCCTCACTATCAATGGCATATTTTCTAATCTTTCTAATCTTCAAGCGCATTTTCTCCATCTTGATCTTGTGATCATCGACGACATCGGCAACATGCAACTCCAATTCCATCTTCTCCCCCTCAATTCTTTTCAATTTTTCTTTCAAATACTCGTTTTCTCTTTCAACTAAATTTAACCTCTCGACAATAGGGTCGGTTGGAATTTCCGGTTCACAAACCTCCTAAATAAAAATATCTATGTCAACTTGATGGGCATAATAATTTGTCATAAACACGAAATGCAACAACTAATTTTAAATGAGAATATACCACATCCGAATCATAACAAGGACGAGGGCCGACGGGGACGGATATCAAAACCATGGCATTATGTATAACAATCAACGTATGGGTAAGATAATTATACGAGTAACTATATATCCAAATCACACAAACATCAATTTGGTAATGTAAAACATTCATGAACAAGAGGCTCACCACAAGGTGGTGCCGGCGACGGAACGGTGAGGGCGATCGACTGTGGTTACGACGGAGATTTAGAAGGCACTAAGTAAACCACACCTAAATATGCAAACTAAGTGTTAGTTTTGACCACAAATTGCATATAAATCAAATACTAGCACATATATTTTCTACCAAATTACTAAACTCATAAATTAATCACTATACAAAGCATTGCAAGAGCTAATCTAGCAATGAGAGATGAAAGGACAAAGTTGCTAACCTTTGTGATCATTTGAATGGATGGGGGCCTTCAAATCTTGACAAATTTTGGGCAAAATGTGTGATGAGCTCGAGAGGAAGAGGGGAAGAACAGAGAGGAGAGGGGAAAGGGGAAGAACAGAGCGAGCTCGGATGGACGAAGGGTTTATGTAGGACGACCTTTAGCACCGGTTCGTGCCATGAACCGGTACTAAAGGTGCTGGAGGGGCTCCGGACTGACAACATCCTGCCGCCACTCACTTTAGTACCGGTCCGTGGCACGAACCGGTGCTAAAGGTCGGCCACGAACCGGTACTAATGAAAGCGGCTGGCTAGCCGTTGGAACCGGCACTAATGCACACATTAGTGCCGGCTCAAAAGCAAACCGGCACTAATGTGCTTGACATTTGACCCTTTTTCTACTAGTGTCACTGCCCGGAGGTTAAGGAGGTTTCAATTTTTTGGTTAGATATGCTACTGATCGTTCAATCCAATCGTGGTTAGACGAACCACCTATGTTTATGCAGCATAAGCTTGTAAACGATTTACTGTTATTTGAGCAAAAAATGTTATTTCCTAGTAAAAAAACTCTTTTTAAATAGAATTTAACAATATACTCCTTTCGTTCATAAACATAAGATGTTTTGGATATTTCAATATGGACTACATACAGACTGAAATGAGTGAACAAACACACTAAAATATGTCTATACATTCAATTTACAAAAATGTTAGAATATATTATATTGGTGAACGGATGGAGTAATCTTTATGACATACTCCTCCGTCTGGAATTTACTTGTCATAAAAATGAATAAAGTTGGATGTATCTAGAACTAAAATACGTCTAGATACATTCATTTCTTCGACAAGTATTTCCGGGCAGAGAGAGTATCACTTATTTTTTTGGGTCAAATTTTAACTTAAAATACAAGGGGCTGATAAATACGGGCGGGAGAGTATCTTATTTGATTTTACATGAATTATTTATTTATTTTTCCTTTTTATTTTCAATTAATTTAAGTTTTGTATTTTCTTATTTTAATTTTGTTTTAGTCCTTTTTCACATTGTGCACAACTACATATACATGCTCATCAGGCTGTGTGCAGCTGAAGTCACACGTCCACGTATAAGAGTGTAACTGCATGTCCACCGACCATGCGATATTGCAGTTGTGCGCCCATCGGCTTTTATGTTCGTCTAGATTCTGTGTATCTCTTAGAATATTTTGTGTTCCTGATTATGAGGGCATTTAAACAATATGTTCGTATGAGTTTCTCCAAGTCCCGGTACTTCAGAAGATTTTCTTTCGGGACTACCTAAACACTTAGGGTTGTTCATGCTGTTCGGAACCACTGTTCTTTTTGTTCTAGAACTGCCAACCCAAATATTCCACTTTGACAAACATTATGTTTGTATTGCACTTCCGAGCCATCTCGGTTTACCTTTATGTGGTCACAACATAAGTTCGGTACATCCACTTCTTTTCGTCAAGAACTTTCGAGTTATGACTTAGCACTTTTCTGCAGATTTCTCAAATCTTGCAATGGTTTTGTTCTGTTTTGGTGATCGTCTTCAGTTGTTCCATCTCCTTATCCACTTGGTTCAAGATTAGCTCCGTCCAGCCAATATGCATAGAGAAGATCCTGCACAGAGCTGAATGTGCCATCCACCGTCCACAACAACATGTGCTTCATGTTTGTGGAAGCCTTTACTGACACCAAAATGCAAACCTTCATGAACTCTTTGGCGGCGGAGGTTACGATGGCGCTGAAAGGATAGGGCCGCATAGGTCTTCCTATGATAAAGAGTACCTTGGCTAATGAGTCGAGGGAGAACTCGAAAAAAGTTCATATACGGAGCTCCATCCGGGATTTGAGTATGGCTGGTAGTTGGCAATGAGCTCAGCCACGAGGTTTGGGCATGGGCTGCTGGAGGAGAGCTCGTGGCGTACGAAGTCGAGGAGGTCGGGGGGAACGGAGGCCTTTGTAATGAGTGGTTGACAGGGCCACGTGCGAGTCAAGTAGGCGGAGGTTGGCGCGGATCCTGCAGAGGCACGCCTCCCTACTTTCGTGGTGGATTGATTTTGGGACTCTCAATGGCTCCTCCTTTCGGGAATGGCTAGGTCAGCATCCGTAGGAGCTGAGGGGAAGGGGCTTAGTGCGTTGCCACTCAGATGGTGGAGGAGAGGGGGCTAGTCCTATCTATGAATATGCCGCCTTGCCTTAGGTGTTGGGTGGCAATAATGCTAAACGTACGATGGTTTACAGTATTACACACTGACTAGGATCTTTTCAAACTAACTAACCTCTCCCCCCGGGGTTGGGAGTTCTTGCTCACAGACACATAAAGGTATCTCCACAATGTCCTATTCGTCGGGAGGGTGCCGAGGACATCCGGCACCAAAGTGTGGAAGGCACTTGGCATTATGGATGAAATAGAGAAATCTCTCCTTATCTAGTTCAGTTGTTTTGGGGGAGATTCTAAGGTGGTCAGTTCAGAGATCACCAATACAGCTGGGTCACCTGGGTCTCCAATAAGTAGTTGTGGTTGGTGCATAGTATGTTTGGTGGGAATGTAGGGAAGCGAAGAAGGTGCTACTGTCAAGAATCCCATCAATTCAGCGTTCAATTCATACAATTACATACTGATCAGATTCCGAAAAATGTTACTTTCTCCGAGCGATGGGTGAAACCGACACCAAGATCGTACAAGGTAAACACAGATGCATCTTTTTTTTAAGATGGCTGGGAGCGATCGCTGCTATTATCAGAGACTCACGGGGACAGGCAGTAGCGGGGGCTATAGAGCTTTTTGCTCATGCTCATAATGCTGCTTCAGCGGAAGTGCTAGCACTATGGCGTGGCTTGTTGCTGGCCCGTGAGAAAAACTGCCCAAGAGTGACTATGGAATTGGACTGCCTAGAAATTATAGAAGCATGCAATGGTGATGTCGGTGTACAAAAGTAGGGGCCCTTCTTTGTACCCCTTTACTTGTGCACGGGCAGTCAGAGCCGCGCCTGTGGCCACGCTTGGGCGGGGCAGAGAAAGGAGGCAAAAGCACAAGGCTACCAGAGCAGCGCTCAAACCAGGGGCGCAAAGGACCAAGCAACAAGATGGGCTTGCCCCGGCAAGACCCTTGCCGGGGCGGCCTACGGAGCCCCGGCAAGAGCGTTGCCGGGGCAACCTACCCAACACCAGCAAGGCCACCACCCTTGAGCCTGAGAGTTCCGAAACCATCGATAACATTGGAAACAAGGCTCGGGAGGCGCCTGCATAGTGGCATGCAGATCTTTGTGAAGACAAAGGGCCTGCGAGGCCTAGATGAGAACCAGGAGCCAAGACAACAGCGAGGCTCCTTGCCGAGGATGCCCACGAGGCCCCGGCAAGGCTCCTGCCGAAGATACCCACGAGGCCCCGGCAAGACTCTTTCCGAGGGCGCCCGCAAGGCCCCGACAAGACCCTTGCCGGGAATACCAGCAAAGCCGCGGCAAGGCCTTGCCGCCCCAGCTCAGCGGCCGACCCACCAACTAACACTAGTGCAGAACCGGGCTATAGCACCGGTTCGTAAGGCCCTTTAGTGCCGGTTCTGTAACCGGCACTAAAGGGTGGGGACTAAAGCCCCCCCCCCTTTGTACCGGTTCTGCACGAATCGCCGCTAAAGGGCCACCACGTGGCACGAGCCAGCGCCCGGGGGCGGGGAGACCTTTAGTACCGATTTGTAACA
>NC_057802.1:38498511-38552373 GCF_018294505.1 Triticum aestivum
TAAGCGGGTCAATATGCCACCATCTACTTCGGCGTCTGCCTATTACAACACCATTGCACGCCCCATCCTCTCCGAGTCTAGTAAATGTTTGGCCTATTTCCTATTATTTGTAGTCGAAATAGTTCATAACAAATATCAACCACTTTCGATAATAATTGTGGCTATGGTGGTTTCTCTATTCCACGTTAGGGTATCTTTGATTCAAAATCTTTTCATTGAAAATTCAGAGGGTTGATTCCATATGATATTCTTTCTAGGTGCTTTTATTGTATGAGTGACAATCATTCAGTCATCTCATGCCCATCCAAACTAATATTCTTTTGGTATGTGCATGATGATTGTCTCATGTGAAATTACATTAAGCTTACCTAGAGACCATAATAACTTGTGAACAGTAAATGATACATAAACAAATACATGCATGCAGTGTTTAGAATTGTTTGATAGACACACTGACACACACATCTTTGTATAATTGTTCTCTGCATGCATAGACATTGTTCTGAGTGTTGATGCTCCAGTAGTAATTCGTACCTGAACATTCATGGTGATGGTCATGAACAAATCCAATGTAGCTGCAGAAATTGTCATGTAAAATTCAGAAAGGGGGAGCTCCTTCCTCACCAACACGCGAACATTCAAAAAGGGACTACTCTTCGACAGCGGCCGTGCGTCAAGACGTCGCCGCGGCGGGCGGAACCAGCTCCTCGTCGATGGCGGTCGTACAGTGCATGAGTGTGGACTTACTGTGCATACGTGAGTTTGTTAGCTGCGTATGAAATCCTTGTACGCATACACGTACTGTGCATACTCTGCCTTGTTCCTCTCCTCTTCTCTCTCTCTCTCCCTCTCTCTCTCCTCTACAGAGAGCTTGAACCTGCTGGCGCCGCTGGCCCTCGCAAGCTCCTCTTCGTCCACCTACATCTACTTAAGCCGCCATGGACGGCCGCTGCGTCTGCGTTGACGGCGGGCGGCCCCGCCGCTGGCGACGACCGCCTCCTCCACACCTCCCTATTGCCCCTCCTCTCGCCCGGGCAGCGTGCCCCGCCCACGCCCATCATGTTGCTCGATGCCTCGCCGAACCACCCTGCCCGTGCGCCGCATGCACGCCCCTGTAGCAGGCTGCCTCACACACAATCGCACGCGTCCTCCAGCGGGCATCCCGTCTTGCCTGCAGCCGGCGGACCATTGTGCCTCTGCCGCCCGCTGGCTCTCTGCCCCGCCTCCAACTCCGACGCCTCGGTTGCCCCCTTTCCTCCACTTCCCCGTCTCCTTTCTGTCGACCCCCTCCCCCTTCCCTCGTGCGCCGCAGCAGGAGGGGAGCGCCGCGCCCCATCTCAGTCGCCTCCTGCCCGAGCAGAGAGCTCGCACTGCGCCCCACCGAAGGCCGGCCTTGACCCGGTGCGCCCAAACCAATCCACGCAGCAGGCAGCCACCGAGGAGCCCGAGCTCCTCCCATGGACCCCAGCTGCAGCTCGCTATGAGCGCCGCCCCTCCCCCTCCTCTGTTTTTCCTCTAACGGAGCTGCTATTTTTTTTGGATCATAATCCAATGAAGCCTGGGAGTAAGCCCATCACCATATCGGCCCAGTATGGCTGGCGTACGAAGTAGGAGGGACGATGTAGCACAAAGTAGCGATTCGAGTCGTTTTCTAGTACCACCTCGCGTATATGTTTTAAATTTAAACTGAAAACGTAAGGAAAAGATATCATCAAATGTCTCACAACCACCATTCACACACATACACATGTATATATACATCAAATGTCTCACAACCACCATTCACACACATACACATGTATATATATACAATTTCTCCTACATGTTGCCTTCGGAGCCAGTGGCATTTGCCTTGGTGCCTTCGGAGCACGATGATAATTGGGAGTGGTTTATGGGGCGGTAGCGAGTAATAGTATTCTCCTTTGGGATCTATGACCTGGTCGAGCAAAAACCCGCTATTTCCTCTTGAAGTGCTCGTATGCGCTCCGTTGGTAGGAGCTGCTCCCGCACCTCACTGAACTGTTAAGAAGGCGATCAATATGCATGTATTAGTTGTGTGACTAGATATCGATAATGATGTAAAAACTATGAATAGTGTTCTGGCAAACGTACCCATAGCTGTCTATCAGATTTGCTCCTTTCGGACGCCATCATGTGAATGTTCTCGCAAACGTAGTATGCATACACTTCAGTCCCCGGCGCCTGCTTCAGGTCCTTTACGAGAATAGAATTTAATCAGATAATAATTAATCAAGCATGATAATTAATGGTATTGAAACAAGAATTAAAGAGATGGTAGCTAGCTAGTACTACATAATTACTTACCTTGGGTCGAAACCAATACAGCTCTTTTCACCATTTGCCTGGAGTCACCTTGATGAACTTTCCCCAAGCCTTACCCGCCGGCAAAGAAAATGAATAAAGGAGTTATTAGCAACTGATGAGAGACTTGTCGAGTGCTTCTTGATTGAATAACTGAAATAGTTCTGAATACTCAAGGACAGAGCTAGCTTCCTTGACGTTCACCACGAGGGACTCTCGATTGGAACTCTTGTTAATTTTCATGTACCACTCATGCAATCCATACATTCTCGTTGGGAGGTTATTGACCTCCTCAGGCTCGACCAAAGGTTCGCCGCGGACATATTTCCGTTTTATGTCCTCCTCTCTAAGCGGAGACATGGGCTCAATCTCGAGGAGTTGTCCAACAGTGATACCGAGCATTTCAGCCTGCCTTCTATGCTCGTCGGTTATTACCAGCTGACCGGCGCCGGTACTCTCATGTGTTGGTACAACAAGCGGGGGGGGGGGGGGGGGGGGGGGGGGGTTGGATTGCGCCGCCTGTTCTCCCAGCTGGGGAACGGTTTTCCCGCATTTTTGGCCAGCTGCTTGGCTTGAGCTCGAGCTCGACTCCTTCATTTGTCGTGCTCGATGTGCCTTCTTGATTTGGCGCTCATAGTCTGAGTCAACAGGCTTGGGAGCTGGTTTTCTTGCCATATGAATAAAGTGGTCAACGACTTTCTCAGGCACTTTCCCCTTTGGCGGCGGTGGCGGTTTTGGTCCAAAATGGGCGTCCACTTGGGCCTTCACTATGGCTGTGTTTTGCTCCTGGGTCATGTCATAAGCCTCTGAGGAAGAGGAGCGAGGCTTGGACCATATTGAAATCGCTTGCCTCCGCCTGTACCTCATGTACTACCTCGACTTGTACCGCTACCCACCATAGCTGCGGCGGCTCTCTTCCACGATTGCTGAGGCAGCAGAGACGGCTGACGTGGCTGAGTTGGAGCAGGAGGAGTGGCCAGACGCGGTGTAGGACTTAAGCAGGAGGAGTGGCCTAACACTATGCTGGACTTCAAGCAGGAGGAGTGGCCTGACGCTGTGCTGGACTTGGAGGCCTGACGCGTTGGTGGACTTGGAGGAGCGGGAGTCTGCTGACGCGGTGGCGGACTCTGAGGAGGAGTCGGCTGACGCGGTGTCGGTGGCCTTGGAAGGATGATGGAATCCTTTCTCCATAGGATGATACGATGTTTGGCTTCTCCCAATGTGTGCTCCTCGTCACCTCCAGGAATGTCAAGCTCTAGCCCCGAATATTGGTCCACCACTTCATCAACCTGGACACGAGCATAGCCAGCTGGAATTGGGTTGCAATGGAAGGTTGCTCTGGATACATCGTCTCGAATATTATATATCGAATACATAGCTAGCTAATAAAGATCGAATACTACAGAAAAATCTAGTTCACTCGCGGTTCCTGAGGCGCGGGCGGTGGACACCCAAAGAGAAGGAACCATCACAGGATCATAGCTCGAGTGAGATCCCCGAAGAACCTGCCAGGTATTGGAGAACCTCACGTCCATAGCAGCCATGTAGCGACGGACGTGCTCGTCCTCCTCCCTGACACGGCGACGTACCACCTCCGGCGGGGCCGGCTCCCTCCGCACCGAAAGTGGCCCACGCGAACGCCACCAAAGGAGCTCAGGGTCGACGACGGGTCCCGGGGTCGGGTTCCTCACCAAGCGGCGCGCCCCTGAAGGTAGCACCTCCCAGTGCCAGCCCGGCGGAGCCCAGTCCCGGACATGGGTCCTCTGAAGCAGGACGTCGTCGCGAACGGGTCGACGGCGAGGATGCGGGCTGGGCATCATTGAGAACAAATACTATATGCAAACGTAACACTTTTTAAATGATTGGATTGTGATTTCTTATATAAAATTTAAAAAATGAAATCATTGCATATGTCAAAATTCTATATGCATCTATAGCATCGACCATCGTCTAACAATTTGACATTAATCTAATTCATCTTGCTAAAACTAACATTTCCAAAATTTCTAACATTTCTATAACATTTCTAACATTTCTATAACTAAAAAACAGAAAGAAAAAATCTAACATTTCTATAAACTTTTCTATAACTAAAAAACATAAAGATTACGAACATTTTTATAACTAACAATGTGTGTGTTTGTGGCCATATGGCGGGGCAGGAGCACACCGGCGAGGCGAGGCGACGGGGGCGGCGGCGGGGACGGCGACGGGCGGTGACGACGGGGATGGAGAAGGGCGGCCACGGGCCAGGGCGGCGACAGGGACGACGACGACGACGCGAATGGCAACAGGCGGCGACGGGGACCGCGGCGACGGGCGGCGACGGGGGCGTCGACGGGGGCAGCGACGGGGGGCGGCGACGGGGGCGTCGATGGGGACGGCGACGGGGCAGAGGAGAAGAAGCAGAGGAAGAGATGAAAACTGACGAAATTTGTAAGTGCTATATATATAGGAGGGGCCTTTAGTACCGGTTGGAGCCACCAACCGGTACTAAAGGTCAAATTTGGCCAGCCCAAGCGGCGAGAAAGGCAGGCCTTTAGTACCGGGTCGTGGCTGCAACCGGTACTAAAGGGTGTGCGCTGCCACCCCGCGATGCACAAAGTTTAGTCCCACCTCCCTAGTCGAGGTGCCCCAGGACCTGTTTATAAGCCCCGGCGCGGGCACTGCATTGAGCTCCTCTCTAATGCAAGCCTTCTGGGCCTAATACTCCTACTCTTCCCTGTGGGGCCTAGTGGCCTAGCGGGTCTGCATCCTGACCCAACTACAGATTGGGTTTCTAGTCGTATGCAGGCCGCTGTGGCCCAGTAGGTGGGCTTTTTTAGTTTTTTCTATTTTCTGCTTCATTTAAATTATGTTATTTATTTCTGAGTTGTTTTTTGCTGTATTTAAAGTTTCTTTGTGAATATTTTTGCTTTAGGTACAAAAAGTTACAGACTTTTTGTTTGTGCCAGTAGTTTTCACATTTGAATAGTTTAAATTTTAATTATTTGAAATTTGTGTGCATCACTAGTTTGTGAATAACTTAACTTTAAAAAAAATCAATGATTCTTTTTTATTATGTTTAATATTAGTGTGTTTTATCATTATATTCAATTTGGTAATACTTAGGTTATTTAAAAAATGAAATGCCTTTGTAACATATGAGTTTTCGTCCCAAACCCTGATACTTCGAAATAGATTGTCCATTTTGTACATGAAGTGCATCCAGTTTTTGCCGTAACCCTCTCTACTTTTTTGCACATGTTATGGGGGTGAAATGATGATACCATGCCAACTTTCAACCTTTTCAGAGTTCATTTGAAGTGTTTTTCAATTACAGGGTCATTTAGCTAAAAAAATCAGTAAATGCATGAAAAATAGCAAATGATGTCAAAAAGGGTTGAAAATTCATGACGTGTCTTTGAATGGTGCATATTGAACGCACAAAAAGTCTGGATTTGAAATAAGTTTAAATAAATGAAATGCCTTTGTAACATATGAGTTTTCATCCGAAACCCTGATACTTCGAAAGAGATTGTCCATTTTGTACATGAAGTGCATCTAGTTTTTTCGGTAACCATCTCAACTTTTTTGCACATGCTATGTGGGTGAACTGATGGTAACATGCCACTCTCAACCTTTTGAGAGTTCATTTGTACTGCTTTTCAATTTCAGGGTCATTTAGCTCAAAAAAATCGGTAAATGCATGAAAAATAGCATATGACGTCAGAAAGGTACACGTTTGTCTGAAGAACAAAAGTACACGTTTCAAGTGCCAAAACACATAAGCACCCTAACTATGAGAAAGTTTCCCTACGGTTTGTCCAAAGTGGGACTTTCCAGAAATACAAGTCCGGAAACACTAGAGAAGAAAGTGATGACAGTGAAGCCGATCACATCCCAGAGTGGGATCTTTGGGCCATGTGAAACTTTTTCTTCGCGTGTGTCCCTTTGCGCTGGAGAATCTTCATCATTTAACTGGATGCTCAGGTCAATATTCACTCTGAATGATGCAATTTCATCAAACTTTTCATAATCTTTTGATATGTCTGTCTTGTCATCCACTCCCACGATGTTTCTTTTCCCTGAAAGAACTATGTGGCGCTTTGGCTCATCGTATGATGTATTCGCTTCCTTATATTTTTTTTCTCGGCTTAGTAGACATGTCCTTCACATAGAAAACCCGCGTCACATCATTGGCTAGGACGAATGGTTCATCTGCGTACGCAAGATTGTTGAGATCCACTGTTGTCATTCCGTACTGTGGGTCTTCCGTTACCCCACCTCGTGTCATATTGACCCATTTGCACCGAAACAAATGGACGTTTAAACCAAGTCCATAGTCAAGTTCCCATATGTCCTCTATGTAATCATAATATGTGTCCTTTCCCATCTTGGTTGTTGCATCAACGCGGACACCACTGTTTTGGTTGGTGCTCTTCTTATCTTGGGCGATCGTGTAAAATGGATTCCTATTTATCTCGTACCCTTTGAAAGTCATTATATTCGAAGATGGTAACTTGGACAGCTGTTGGGGAACGTAGCAGAAATTCAAAATTTTCTACGCATCACCAAGATCAATCTATGGAGTACTCTAGCAACGAGGGGAAGGGGAGTGGATCTACATACCCTTGTAGATCGGGATGCGGAAGCGTTGCAAGAACGCGGATGAGGGAGTCGTACTCGTAGCGATTCAGATCACGGTTGATTCCGATCTAAGCGCCGAACCACGGCGCCTCCGCGTTCAACACACGTGCAGCCCAGTGACGTCTCCCACGCCTTGATCCAGCAAGGAGAGAGGGAGAGGTTGGGGAAGACTCCGTCCAGCAGCAGCACGACGGCGTGGTGGTGGTGGAGGAGCGTGGCAATCCCGCAGGGCTTCGCCAAGCACCGCGGGAGAAGAGGAGGAGGGAGAGGGGTAGGGCTGCGCCGAAAGAGAGACGTTCTCCTGTCTTGGGCAGCCCCAAACCTCAACTATATATAGGGGGGGAGGGGGCTGCGCCCCCTCTAGGGTTTCCACCCCAAGGGCTGGCGGCCAGCCCTAGATCCCATCTAGGGGGCGGCCAAGGGGAGGAGAGGGGGGCGCCACTAGGGTGGGCCTTAAGGCCCATCTGGACCTAGGGTTTGCACCCTCCCACTCTCCCATGCGCCTTGGGCCTTGGTGGGGGGCGCACCAGCCCACCTGGGGCTGGTCCCCTCCCACACTTGGCCCACGCAGCCTCCTGGGGCTGGTGGCCCCACTTGGTGGACCCCCGGGACCCTCCCGATGGTCCCGGTACATTACCGATATCACCCGAAACTTTTCCGGTGACCAAAATAGGACTTCCCATATATAAATCTTTACCTCCGGACCATTCCGGAACTCCTCGTGACGTCCGGGATCTCATCCGGGACTCCGAACAACATTCGGTAACCACGTATATCTTTTCCCTATAACCCTAGCATCATCGAACCTTAAGTGTGTAGACCCTACGGGTTCGGGAACCATGCAGACATGACCGAGACGTTCTCCGGCCAATAACCAATAGCGGGATCTGGATACCCATGTTGGCTCCCACATGTTCCATGATGATCTCATCAGATAAACCACGATGTCGGGGATTCGATCAATCCCGTATACAATTCCCTTTGTCTATCGGTATGTTACTTGCCCGAGATTCGATCGTCGGTATCCCTATACCTTGTTCAATCTCGTTACCGGCAAGTCTCTTTACTCGTTCTGTAACTCACGTCATCCCGTGTCAACTCCTTGGTCACATTGTGCACATTATGATGATGTCCTACCGAGTGGGCCCAGAGATACCTCTCCGTTTACACGGAGTGACAAATCCCAGTCTCGATTCGTGCCAACCCAACACACACTTTCGGAGATACCTGTAGTGCACCTTTATAGCCACCCAGTTACGTTGTGACGTTTGGTACACCCAAAGCATTCCTACGGTATCCGGGAGTTGCACAATCTCGTGGTCTAAGGAAATGATACTTGACATTAGAAAAGCTCTGAGCAAACGAACTACACGATCTTGTGCTAGGCTTAGGATTGGGTCTTGTCCATCACATCATCCTCCTTATGATGTGATCCCATTATCAACGACATCCAATGTCCATGGTCAGGAAACTGTAACCATCTATTGATCAACGAGCTAGTCAACTAGAGGCTTACTAGGGACATGGTGTTGTCTATGTATCCACACATGTATCTGAGTTTCCTATCAATACAATTCTAGCATGGATAATAAACGTTTATCATGAACAAGGAAATATAATAATAACCAATTTATTATTGCCTCTAGGGCATATTTCCAACAGTCTCCCACTTTCACTAGAGTCAATAATCTAGTCCACATCACCATGTGATTAACACTCACATGTCACATCACCATGTGACCAACATCCAAAGAGTTTACTAGAGTCAACAATCTAGTTCACATCACTATGTGATTAACACTCAATGAGTTCTGGTTTGATCATGTTATGCTTGTGAGAGAGGTTATTAGTCAACGGGTCTGAACCTTTCAGATCCGTGTGTGCTTTACGAATATCTATGTCATCTTGTGGATGCTACCACACGCTACTTGGAGCCATTTCAAGTAACTGCTCTACTATACGAATCCGGTTTACTACTTAGAGTCATCCGGATTAGTGTCAAAGTTTGCATCGACGTAACCCTTTACGAAGAACTCCTTTTCACCTCCATAGTCGAGAAAAATTCCTTAGTCCACTATATACTAAGGATAAGTTCGACCGTTGTCATGTGATCCATTCCCGGATCACTATTGTACCCCTTGACCAACTCATGGCAAGGCACACTTCATGTGCGGTACACAACATAGCATACTGTAGAGCCTACGTCTGAAGCATAGGGGACGACCTTCGTCCTTGCTCTCTATTCTGCTGTGGTCAGGTCTTGAGTCTTACTCAATACTCACACCTTGTAACACAGCCAAGAACTCCTTCTTTGCTGATCTCTCTTTCAAAATCATGTCAAGGTGTGCGTTCTTTGAAAGTATCATCAGGCGTCTTGATCTATCTCTATAAATCTTGATGCCCAATACGTAAGCAGCTTTATCCAGGTCTTTCTTTGAAAACTCCTTTCAAACAACCCTTTATGCTTTCCAGAAATTTTACATCATTTCGGATCAACAATATGTCATTCACATATACTTATCAGAAATGTTGCAGCGCTCCCACTCACTTTATTGTAAATACAAGTTTCTAACAAACTTTGTTTAAGCCCAAAAACTTTGATCACTCCATCAAAGCTTATATTCTGACTCCGAGATGCTTGCTCTAGTCCATGGAAGGATCGCTGGAGCTAGCATACCTTTTAGCATCCTTAGGATCGACAAAACCTTTCTGATTGTATCACATACAACCTTTCCTTACGAAAACTAGTAAGGAAACTTGTTTTGACATCCATCTGCCAGATTTCATAAATGCAGCTAATGCTAACATGATTCTGACGGACTTAAGCATCGCTATGGATGAGAAAATCTCATCGTAGTCAACTCCTTGAACTTGTGGAAATACTCTTTGCCACAAGTCGAGCTTCATAGACGGTAACATTACCGTCCACGTCCATCTTCTTCTCAAAGTTCCATTTATCTCGGATTTCATGGCTTCTAACCATTTGTCGGAATATGGGGCCACCATCGCTTCTCCATAGCTCATAGGTTCATCGTTGTCCAACAACATGACTTCCAAGACATGATCACGTACTACTCTGAAGTATTACGCATCCTCGTCGTCCTACGAGGTTTGGTAGTGACTTGATCCAAAGTTTCATGATCACTATCATAAGCTTCTACTTCAATTGGTGTAGGTGCCATAGGAACAACTTCCTGTGCCCTGCTACACACTAGTTGAAGTGACGGTTCAATAACCTTATCAAGTCTCCACCATCCTCCCACTCAATTCTTTCGAGAGAAACTTTTCCTCGAGAAAGGAGTCGTTTCTAGAAGCAATTACTTTTGCTTCCAGATCTGAAATAGGGGGTATACCCAACTGTTTTGGGTATTCTATGAAGACGCATTTATCCGCTTTGGGTTCGAGCTTATCAGCCTGAAACTTTTTCACATAAGCATCGCAGCCCCAAACTTTTAAGAAACGACAACTTAGGTTTCTCTAAACGGTGTCGTCTCAACTGAATTGCGTGGTGCCCCTTTTAAAGTGAATGCGGTTGTCTCTAATGCCTAACCCATAAACGATAGTGGTAATTCGATAAGAGACATCACGATATGCACCATATCCAATAGGGTGCAGTTATGATGTTCGGACACACCATCACACTGTGGTGTTCCAGGCGGTATTAATTGTGAAACACTTCCCACAATGTCTTAATTGTGTGCCAAACTCGTAACTCAGATACTCATCTCTATGATCATATCACAGACATTTTATCCTCTTTTCACGACGATCTTCAACTTCACTCTGAAATTACTTGAACCTTTCAATAATTCAGACTTGTGTTTCATCAAGTAAATACACTATGCATCTACTCAAATCATCTGTGAAGTAAGAACATATCGATATCACTGCGTGCCTCAGCACTCATTGGACTGCACACATTAAATGTATTACTTCTAACAAGTTGCTCTCTTGTTCCATCTTACTGAAAACGAGGCCTTTCAGTCATCTTGCCCATCTGGTATGATTTGCATGTTTCAGGTGATTCAAAATCAAGTGAGTCCAAACGATCCATCTGCATGGAGTTTCTTCATGCATATATACCAATAGACATGGTTCGCATGTCTCATTCTTTTCAAAAACGAGTGAGTCCACAGATCCATCTACATGGAGCTTCTTCATGCGTTCTATACCAATATGACTCAAATGGCAGTGCCACAAGTATGTGGAACTATCATTACTATTTTATATCTTTTGGCACGAACATGTGTATCACTGCGATCGAGATTCATTCTAGGTGCAAGACCATTGAAGGTATTATTCAAATAAACAGAGTAACCATTATTCTCCTTAAATGAATAATCGTATTGCGATAAACATAATCTAATCATGTTTGTGCTCAACGCAAACACCAATCTCGATGGTAGAGGGAGCATGCGATGCTTGATCACATCAACCTTGGAAACACTTCCAACACACATCGTCATCTCACCTTTAGCCAGTCTCCATTTATTCCGCAGCTTTTATTTCGAGTTACTAACACTTAGCAACCGAACCGGTATCTAATACCCTAGTGCTGCTAGGAGTACTAGTAAAGTACACATTCATATAACGTATATCCAATATACTTCTGTCGACCTTGCCCGCCTTCTCATCTACCAAGTATCTAGGGTACTACTGCTTCAGTGACCGTTCCCCTCATTACAGAAGCACCTAGTCTCGGGTTTGGGTTCAACCTTGGGATTCTTCACTAGAGCAGCAAATGATTTGCTGTTTCATGAAGTATCCCTTTTGCCCTTGCCCTTCTAGAAACTAGTGGTTTTACTAACCATCAACAATTGATGCTCCTTCTTTATTTCTACTTTCACGGTGTCAAACATCGCGAGTTGCTCAAGGATCATCATCTATCCTTGATATTTATAGTTCATCACGAAGCTCTAATAGCTTGGTGGCAGTGATTATGCAGAACCATCACTATCTCATCTGGAAGATTAACTCCCACTCGATTCAAGTGATTGTAGTACTCAGACCATCTGAGCACATGCTCAACGATTGAGCTTTTCTCCCTTAGCTTGCAGGCTTAAGAAACTTGTCAGAGGTCTCATACCTCTTGACGTGGGCACTAGTCTGAAATCCCAATTTCAGTCTTCGGAACATCTCATATGTTCTGCGAAGTTTCAAAAACGTCTTTGGTGCCACAATTCTAAACCGTTAGCATTACGCACTGAACTATCACGTAGTCATCAAAAACGTGTATGTCAGATGTTTCGCAACATCTACAGACGACGCTGAGGTTCAGCACACCGAGCGGTGCATTAAGGACATAAGCCTTCTGTGCAGCAATGAGGACAATCCTCAGTTTACGGACCCAGTCCGCATAATTGCTACTACCAACTTTCAACTAAAATTTCTCTAGGAACATATCTTAACCAGTAGAACTAAAGCGCAAGCTATGACATAATTTGCAAAGACCTTCTGACTATGTTCATGATAATTAAGTTCATCTGATTAATGAACTCCCACTCAGATAGACATCCCTCTAGTCATCTAAGTGATACATGATCCGAGTCAAACTAGGCCGTGTCCGATCATCACGTGAGACGGACTAGTCATCATCGGTGAACATCTCCATGTTGATCGTATCTTCTATACGACTCATGCTCGACCTTTCGGTCTCTTGTGTTCCGAGGCCATGTCTGTACATGCTAGGCTCGTCAACTCAACCTAAGTGTTTTGCATGTGTTCCGAGGCCATGTCTGTGCATGCTAGGCTCGTCAACACCCGTTGTATTCGAACGTTAGAATCTATCACACCCGATCATCACGTGGTGCTTCGAAACAACGAACCTTCGCAACGGTGCACAGTTAGGGGGAACACGTCTCTTGAAATTTTAGTGAGGGATCATCTTACTTACTACCGTCGTTCTAAGCAAATAAGATGCATAACATGATAAACATCACATGCAATCAAATAGTGACATGATATGGCCAATATCATTTTGCTCCTTTGATCTCCATCTTCGGGGCACCATGATCATCTTTGTCACCGGCATGACACCATGATCTCCATCATTGTGTCTTCATGAAGTTGTCACGCCAACGACTACTTCTACTTCTATGGCTAACGCGCTTAGCAATAAAGTAAAGTAATTTACATGGCGTTATTCAATGACACGCAGGTCATACAAAAAATAAAGACAACTCCTATGGCTCCTGCCGGTTTTCATACTCATCGACATGCAAGTCGTGATTCCTATTACAAGAATATGATCAATCTCATACATCACATATATCATTCATCACATCTTCTGGCCATATCACATCACATAGCACATGCTGCAAAAACAAGTTAGACGTCCTCTAATTGTTGTTGCAAGTTTTTACGTGGCTTGTATAGGTTTCTAGCAAGAACGTTTCTTACCTACGTAAAACCACAACGTGATATGCCAATTTCTATTTACCCTTCATAAGGACCCTTTTCATCGAATCCGTTCCGACTAAAGTGGGAGAGACAGACACCCGCTAGCCACCTTATGCAACTAGTGCATGTCAGTCGGTGGAACCTGTCTCACGTAAGCGTACGTGTAAGGTCGGTCCGGGCCGCTTCATCCCACAATGCCGCCGAAACAAGATAAGACTAGTAGCGGCAAGAAGAATTGGCAACATCTACGCCCACAACTGCTTTGTGTTCTACTCGTGCATAGAAACTACGCATAGACCTAGCTCATGATGCCACTGTTGGAGAACGTAGCAGAAATTCAAAATTTTCTACGCATCACCAAGATCAATCTATGGAGTACTCTAGCAACGAGGGGAAGGGGAGTGGATCTACATACCCTTGTAGATCGCGATGCGGAAGCGTTGCAAGAACGCGGATGAGGGAGTCGTACTCGTAGCGATTCAGATCGCGGTTGATTCCGATCTAAGCGCCGAACCACGGCGCCTCCGCGTTCAACACACGTGCAGCCCGGTGACGTCTCCCACGCCTTGATCCAACAAGGAGAGAGTGATAGGTTGGGGAAGACTCCGTCCAGCAGCAGCACGACGGTGTGGTGGTGGTGGAGGAGCGTGGCAATCCCGCAGGGCTTCGCCAAGCACCGCGGGAGAAGAGGAGGAGGGAGAGGGGTAGGGCTGCGCCGAAAGAGAGACGTTCTCCTGTCTTGGGCAGCCCCAAACCTCAACTATATATAGGGGGGAGGGGGCTGCGCCCCCTCTAGGGTTTCCACCCCAAGGGCTGGCGGCCAGCCCTAGATCCCATCTAGGGGGCGGCCAAGGGGAGGAGAGGGGGGCGCCACTAGGGTGGGCCTTAAGGCCCATCTGGACCTAGGGTTTGCCCCCTCCCACTCTCCCATGCGCCTTGGGCCTTGGTGGGGGGCGCACCAGCCCAACTGGGGCTGGTCCCCTCCCACACTTGGCCCACGCAGCCTCCTGGGGCTGGTGGCCCCACTTGGTGGACCCCCGGGACCCTCCCGGTGGTCCCGGTACATTACCGATATCACCCGAAACTTTTCCGGTGACCAAAACAGGACTTCCCATTTATAAATCTTTACCTCCGGACCATTCCGGAACTCCTCGTGACGTCCGGGATCTCATCCGGGACTCCGAATAACATTCGGTAACCACGTATATCTTTTCCCTATAACCCTAGCGTCATCGAACCTTAAGTGTGTAGACCCTACGGGTTCGGGAACCATGCAGACATGACCGAGACGTTCTCCGGCCAATAACCAACAGCGGGATCTGGATACCCATGTTGGCTCCCACATGTTCCACGATGATCTCATCGGATGAACCACGATGTCGGGGATTCGATCAATCCCGTATACAATTCCCTTTGTCTATCGGTATGTTACTTGCCCGAGATTCGATCGTCGGTATCCCTATACCTTGTTCAATCTCGTTACCGGCAAGTCTCTTTACTCGTTCCGTAACTCACATCATCCCGTGATCAACTCCTTGGTCACATTGTGCACATTATGATGTTGTCCTACCGAGTGGGCCCAGAGATACCTCTCCGTTTACACGGAGTGACAAATCCTAATCTCGATTCGTGCCAACCCAACAGACACTTTCGGAGATACCTGTAGTGCACCTATATAGCCACCCAGTTACGTTGTGACGTTTGGTACACCCAAAGCATTCCTACGGTATCCGGGAGTTGCACAATCTCATGGTCTAAGGAAATGATACTTGACATTAGAAAAGCTCTGAGCAAACGAACTACATGATCTTGTGCTAGGCTTAGGATTGGGTCTTGTCCATCACATCATCCTCCTTATGATGTGATCCCGTTATCAACGACATCCAATGTCCATGGTCAGGAAACTGTAACCATCTATTGATCAACGAGCTAGTCAACTAGAGGCTTACTAGGGACATGGTGTTGTCTATGTATCCACACATGTATCTGAGTTTCCTATCAATACAATTCTAGCATGGATAATAAACGTTTATCATGAACAAGGAAATATAATAATAACCAATTTATTATTGCCTCTAGGGCATATTTCCAACAGTCTCCCACTTTCACTAGAGTCAATAATCTAGTCCACATCACCTTGTGATTAACATTCACAGGTCACATCACCATGTGACCAACATCCAAAGAGTTTACTAGAGTCAACAATCTAGTTCACATCACTATGTGATTAACACTCAATGAGTTCTGGTTTGATCATGTTATGCTTGTGAGAGAGGTTATTAGTCAACGGGTCTGAACCTTTCAGATCCGTGTGTGCTTTACGAATATCTATGTCATCTTGTGGATGCTACCACATGCTACTTTGAGCCATTTCAAGTAACTGCTCTACTATACGAATCCGGTTTACTACTTAGAGTCATCCGGATTAGTGTCAAAGTTCGCATCGACGTAACCCTTTACGACGAACTCCTTTTCACCTCCATAGTCGAGAAAAATTCCTTAGTCCACCATATACTAAGGATAAGTTCGACCGCTGTCATGTGATCCATTCCCGGATCACTATTGTACCCCTTGACCAACTCATGGCAAGGCACACTTCATGTGCGGTACACAACATAGCATACTGTAGAGCCTACGTCTGAAGCATAGGGGACGACCTTCGTCCTTGCTCTCTATTCTGCTGTGGTCAGGTCTTGAGTCTTACTCAATACTCACACCTTGTAACACAGCCAAGAACTCCTTCTTTGCTGATCTCTCTTTCAAAATCATGTCAAGGTGTGCGTTCTTTGAAAGTATCATCAGGCGTCTTGATCTATCTCTATAGATCTTGATGCCCAATACGTAAGCAGCTTTATCCAGGTCTTCCTTTGAAAACTCCTTTCAAACAACCCTTTATGCTTTCCAGAAATTTTACATCATTTCGGATCAACAATATGTCATTCACATATACTTATCAGAAATGTTGCAGCGCTCCCACTCACTTTATTGTAAATACAAGTTTCTAACAAACTTTGTATAAACCCAAAAACTTTGATCACTCCATCAAAGCTTATATTCTGACTCCGAGATGCTTGCTCTAGTCCATGGAAGGATCGCTGGAGCTAGCATACCTTTTAGCATCCTTAGGATCGACAAAACCTTTCTGATTGTATCACATACAACCTTTCCTTACGAAAACTGGTAAGGAAACTTGTTTTGACATCCAGTCTGCCCTTATGCCGTGATTCAGGAACACCAATCGGCTTAAGGTCAGGAATAAAGTCAATACAAAACTCAATGACCTCCTCATTTTCATGGCCCTTGGAGATGCTTCCTTCTGGCCTAGCACGGTTATGAACATAATTCTTTAAGACTCCCATGAACCTCTCAAAGGGGAACATATTGTGTAGAAATACAGGACCCAAAAGGTTAATCTCTTCGCATAGGTGAACTAGGACGTGCGTCATGATGTTGAAGAAGGATGGTGGGAACACCAACTCGAAACTGATTAGACATTGCACCAAATCATTCTCTAACCTTGGTATGATTTCTGGATCGATTACCTTCTGAGAGATTGCATTGAGGAATGCACATAGCTTCACAATGGCTAATCGAACGTTTCCCGGTAGAAGCCCCCTCAATGCAACCGGAAGCAGTTGTGTCATAATCACATGGTAGTCATGAGACTTTAGGTTCTGGAACTTTTTCTCTGCCATATTTATTATTCCCTTTATATTTGACGAGAAGCCAGGCGGTACCTTCATACTGAGCAGGCATTCAAAGAAGATTTCCTTCTCTTCTTTGGTAAGAGTGTAGCTCGCATGACCCTGATGTATGCCGTCTTTTCCGTGCATACGTTGCTGGTCCTCTTGTGCCTCCGGTGTATCTTTTGTCTTCCCATACACGCCCAAGAAGCCAAGCAGGGTCATGCAAAGATTCTTCGTCACGTGCATCACGTCGATTGCGGAGCGGACCTCTAGGTCTTTCCAATAGGGCAGGTCCCAAAATATAGATTTCTTCTTCCACATGGGTGCGCGTCCGTCAGCGTCATTCGGAACAGGTTGTCCACCAGGACCCTTTCCAAAGATTACCTTCAAATCCTTGACCATATCATGTACATCAGCACCAGTACGGTGGTGAGGCTTCGTCCGATGATCCGCCTCACCTTTGAAACGCTTGCCTTTCTTTCTTACGGGATGCCTGCTCGGAAGAAATCGACGATGTCCCAGGTACACATTCTTCCTACAATTATCCAAATATATACTGTCGGCAGGGCCAGGCCCATAGTTGTACTAAGTGTGCGGGCCGCACAGGGCCCATAAATCTGAGGGGCCCAAATTTTTATAGGCCAAATATTTATCAACAAACAAAAGTTGTTTCGCTGGGCCGCTGGCGTCCGCGACTCGAGCCGCCCGCCAGGCAGCCGCACTAGATCGCTGCTCGTCTTTTCTCATCGGTTGATGGTCACACCTCATAATATAATTGCCTCAGAAAAAAACATCATAATAGAAAAATGAGGATTGGGACGGGAGTTACATGGATCGCAAAACAGTGATCGCATCGACTCGGCTTCGCCGCTTTGGTTACTGCCTAGTGCGTACATGAGGATCTGTCCCAGTGCCTACCGGAGGATCTGCCCGGCCCTGCTGCTGCTAGTGCCTATAGAGGATCCGTCGGTGATTCGGCGACAATTCTCATGACGCTCCTCGATTGAAAACGGGGTAGTCCGATCGATCGACGACCGCAACAGTTTAATCCTCCGGATGCTCTCACTGTCGTGTTCATCCTCCGTGTGCTTCACGCTTCAAAATAGGTACTTTGGTTCCTACTCCTAATTACTAATTTTCTAATTAACTTTTGGCTGGGTCGTTACAGATTGGTTCTTGCCTTCTCGGTTAAAGATCAGAGTATATCAGTTTAACCAGACAAAACAGAGACTAGGTAAGATAGACGGTTTGTCTAATTTTCTACGAGATATATATACATTATAATTGCTCATTAGTTATTTTTTTAGTGAGATAGGGCCCCATTTTATAGTTTCGTACAAGGCCCCGGATTTTGCCGGCCCGGCCCTGACTGTCGGTATCATCCAAACAGTGCGTGCATGCGCGGCATCCCTTGTTTGTCTGTCCTGAAAGGTTACTGAGAGTAGGCCAATCATTGATGGTCACGAACAGCAACGCCTTTAGGTCAAATTCTTCATGTCTGTGCTCATCCCACGCACGTACACATGTTCCATTCCACAGCTGTAAGAGTTCTTCAAATAATGGCCTTAGGTACACATCAATGTCGTTGCCGGGTTGCTTAGGGCCTTGTATGAGCACTGGCATCATAATGAACTTTCACTTCATGCACAACCAAGGAGGAAGGTTATACATACATAGAGTCATAGGCCACGTGCCATGGTTGCTTCTCTGCTCCCCAAAAGGATTAATGCCATCTGCACTTAGACCAAACCATACGTTCTTTGCGTCACCCGCAAACTCCTCCCTATACTTTCTCTCGATTTTTCTCCACTGCAACCTGTCAGCGGGTACTCTCAACTTCTCGTCTTTCTTATGGTCTTCGTTGTGCCATCGCATCGCCTTGGCATGCTCTTTGTTTAGGAACAAACGTTTCAACCGTGGTATTGTAGGAGCATACCACATCACCTTGGCAGGAATCTGCTTCTTCCTTGGGCACTCGCCCTTGACATCACCAGGGTCATCGCGGCTGATCTTATAGCGCAATGCACCGCATACCGGGCACGCGTTCAAATCCGCGTACTCACCGCGGTGGAGGATGCAGTCATTAGGGCATGCATGTATCTTCAGCACCTCTAACCCTAGAGGGCAGACAGCCTTCTTTGCTTCGTACGTACTCTCGGGCAATTCGTTGTCCTTTGGAAGCATCTTCTTTAACATTACCAGCAACTTTCCAAATCCCTTGTCAGATACACCATTCTCTGCCTTCCATTGCAGTAATTCCAGTGTGGTGCCCAGTTTTTTCTTGTCAGCTCCGCAATTCAGGTACAACAATTTTTTGTGATCCTCTAACATGCGCTGCAACTTCTTCTTCTCCTTTTCACTTGTGCAGTTTCTCTCTGCATCGGCAATGGCCCGAGCTAGATCATCAGTTGGCTCTTCTGATGCCTCTTCTTCAGCCACTTCGCGCATTGCCGGCTCAGCTTCTTCCCGCATTGCTGGCTCAACTTCTTCCCCCATTGTTGTATCATCGTATTCAGGGAACCCATGGCCAGGATAGCTATCGTCGTCCTCTTCTTCTTCATTTTCTTCCATCATAACCCCTCTTTCTCCATGCTTGGTCCAAACATTATAGTGGGGCATGAAACCGGACTCAAACAGGTGGACGTGAATGGTTCTTGAGTTAGAGTAATTGTGATCATTCTTACAGCCAGCACATGGAAAAGGCATAAAACCATCCGCCCACTTGTTTGCCTGAGCCGCAATCAGAAAAGTATGCACGCCATCAACGAACTGGGGAGAGCATCGATAATCGTACATCCATTGCCGGCTCATCTTCATTACATAGCACCGAATAGACCAAGTTAATACAAGTTCATACAAAAAATTCATACAACACTTAAATGCAACATACAAATAAATCTCTAGCTAAAGCATTTAAATGCAACAACAAATGCGATCAAGATCGCAACTAAGGTAATAATTGATCCAACAGCATAATGATACCAAGCCTCACTATCAATGGCATATTTTCCAATCTTTCTAATCTTCAAGCGCATTTTCTCCATCTTGATCTTGTGATCATCGACGACATCGGCAACATGCAACTCCAATTCCATCTTCTCCCCCACAATTCTTTTCAATTTTTCTTTCAAATACTCGTTTTCTCTTTCAACTAAATTTAACCTCTAGACAATAGGGTCGGTTGGAATTTCCGGTTCACATACCTCCTAGATAAAAATATCTATGTCAACTTGATGGGCATAATTTGTCATGAACATGAAATGCAACAAATAGTTTGATAAGAGAATATACCACATCTGAATCATAACACGGACGAGGGCCGATGGGGACGGATATCAAAACCATGGCACTATGTATAACAAATAACGTACGGGTAATATAATTATACAAGTAACTATATATCTAAATCACACAAACATGATTTTTTTTATATATATAAAAGATAAGAACAAGAGGCTCACCACAAGGTGGTGCCGGCGACAGGACGGTGCGGATGATCGACGGTGGTTAGGACGGAGACGGGAAGGCACTAAGTAAACCACACCTACATATGCAAACTAAGAGTTATTTTGAGCTCAAATTGCATATAAATCAAATAAACTAGCTACCACATATAATTCCTCCCAAATTACTAAAAACCACAAATTAATGACTATATAAAGCAATGCAAGAGCTAATCTAGCAATGAGAGATGAAAGGACAAAGTTGCTTACCTTTGTGATCACTTCAATGGATGGGGGCCTTCAAATCTTGACAAAATTTGGGCAAAATGTGTGATGAGCTCGAGGAAGAGGGGAAGAACAGAGAGGAGAGGGGAAAGGGGAAGAACAGGGCGAGCTCAAGGTCGGGTGGACGAAGGGTTTATATAGGAGTACCTTTACTACCGGTCCGTGGCACGAACCGGTACTAAAGGTGCTGGAGGGGCCCCAGTCTGACAACATCCTGCCACCACTCTCTTTAGTACCGGTTCGTGGCACGAACCGGTGCTAAAATTTCGGCACAAACCGGTACTAATGCGAGTGGCCCGCCTAGCCATTGGAACCGGCACTAATGGTCACATTAGTGTCGGCTCAAATACAAACCGGGACTAATGAGCTGAACATTTGACCCTTTTTCTACTAGTGTAAGCAAGTACCCATGTGGCAGTATGTGGCTCCTAAGCCAACTAGTCAAGCACCTGCGTGGTGGCATGCAGATCTTTGTGAAGACCCTGCCACCACACCAGCTCAGCAGCCTGCCAGCCTACATGGCGCTGCATGCCTCAATGGCCTGGACGCGTGTCGAAGCAAGGCGAAGCGGCGACGGACGGGACGGGACGGGCTTCGTTTCCGTCCCCGATAAAGCAAGAGGACACCTAAGTAGCCCATTTAATGCGTTTTGTCCTGTGATGTCAGGTAATAAGCTTGTGCACTGTACATACTTTCCACCTCCTATATGCCACTATGGCGACCCCTTTAACCTATAAAAGGAGGCCCGAGGCGTACTGAGGAAGGATTCGGACTTTTTGGACTATGCACGCACCGTAGCTAGTTCAAGAGCTCAAGAACACTCAAATATACACCAAAGTAGGACTAGGGTATTACGCATCCTCGCGGCCCGAACCTGGGTAAAATCTCCTTGTGCTGATCGCTAGACCCGCTCTTTGCACAACCTCGCGCCCGCCAACCGTAGAAGGGATCCTCGTGATCCCATAGGTGTCGTTTCCACTGACAAGTGAGAAGGACATTAGAGCACCATACTCAGCATTATTAGCAGACTGTTTTCAACTGGCTCATGAAATACCAACCGTGAAGTTCTTGTACTATCCTAGGGAAGTGAATACTTTGGCACACTTTGTAGCTAGACATGCATATGATATGAAGCTAGAGTTCTCCTGGCAGGATGAGCCTCCAGGTTTTTTATTACCGCATGTAATGAAGGATGTAACTTTTTCAGTTCTGCAATAAAGTGCCAATAGATTTAAAAAACTCTCCCCCTGAGTTTCACGGGGGTGGGGCCAGCTCCCCATGAATCTCTAGTCAAAACCCAACTGCCCGTAAAATCCCCTGTAACCCTCTGTATCTCTAGCATTACTCACTGGGTGGCGCCCAGGTCTAGCCTGCGACGTGTGGAAGGTCACAGTCCATCCTCTAGGTGGAAGATGTGCCCCGTGCTAGCCATGCATGTAATGGAGACTATATCGTCTTTGTGACTTTTGAGGTACTTGGCACGCACAGAGTTCATCGCTGCCTTAGAATGGTCATCATTTTACATAGTCAAGCGAAGATGATGGAAGCAAAATACACTACACCACAACACCACATCCCCAACAAACAGGTTGGTCGGAAAACAATTTTTGCCGACATACAGTCGGTCGGGAAATAGTATTGCCGACCAACCATGTCTGTCGGGGAAAGTCTAGATGGGAAAGCCTTTTCCCGACAAACATATCTTTCCTGACTGACAGTTGGACGCCTATAAAGAGCATTGCCGACCGACTTTCTGATGGCCCTACCCGGAATATTTCCCGACCGACTACCTGATGGTAATGTCTTTGACGACCGATTTTCAACTAGCGCTACTGTTGAATCTTTCCCGACCGACCGTTTGATAGTACAGTCTTTGCCGACTGACTTTCTGTTGTCCCTGTCCTGAACCTTTCCGACCTACTATGCGATGGTGTCCTTTTTGCCGACCAACTTCCCGTTGGTCCTAGCATGAGTCTTTGCCGACCAACAATGAGACATTTTTTTCTTTTGCCAACCAACAGCTTGACAACATTTTGTGTAGCTGGGCAATTTTTAACCCACCCTTGATTTCCCATCTGCCTTACAATACAATGTCAATCAAGTTGCATATCTCATTACAACATGATATCAGTCAAGTTACAGTAACTTGCATGTACTCCACAAATACTAAATCATGACCAAAGAAGGATACCATATTAATTACTTCTCACAATTGAAGGAACATTTATGGTTCAGTGACCGAATCACCCGATAGGTTTACAAAATGATATATGCATGTCCGAGATTCATTGTTTGCTCCATTACACAAAATATCCAAATGATAATATGCCACATAGGTTTACAAAATGAGACCTAAAAGACGCATTGTTTTTGCTCCATTACAGAAAATCGCTAGCTTGATGCAAACTAACATCTTCATGGTTCCTTCCTTCTCCTTTTGTATGTCTTTCCTACAATTAAAGGATAAAAATGTCACCGGTGAGCATGCATTCAGAGACAATGGCAAAAACAATAATTGTATAAAGCATCTATGGTAATTGGCAACAACAAACTGTGGGATTTTAGTGTTACAAAAAAATGGCAAGTTCAGAATAATGCCACAACATGTGTTAATTAGAGCTTTGTTGTGTTGGACATAATATAGCATCGATGCAGCGTGACCATGAAGTATATTTCAAGAAATAGGAGCAATACAGAGGTGTATTGGGAGCAACACAAGGAAACAAAGTTAAGTTGTATTTCCATCATCTGGACATAAAGCAACAGTTTAGCATGTCCAGACTCCCAGTTTGAGTTTAGAAGAAAATCTACTGTTTACTGTGGAGAGCAACTATAGGCTAGTTTGGTTGGTGCTGGAGAGCAACTACAAATTTGTGCCAGCCAGCTCCTCTAGGCACATCCAGGCGTCTATGTTTCTTGGATAACCACGTTCCCAGGCCAAGCTGACTACTCATCCTGTGGACACCAACAAAACAAGCTCCAGGCATCTTCCAGGGAGCACCCAAGCCAAAAAGAAAACAATTTTTACGGCTAAACCAGATTTGGGAAATGAAGCATGTGGCAAGTAAAACTGTACCAAAGCCAACTTGAGACGCCCAGCACAAGAATTGCTCAGGTCTATGTACCATTTTAAGATTACAACTCTTGTAAACAATAGCATGGACATAAGAGCAACTTTGCATAACATTATTATTTCCTTGTAATTCTACTAAACCATGTAAGCTATGAACTGTACATTATCTTAGCTGGACTTTAGATGAAGAGAATAACCAAAAACAATTGTATACCATCACTATGTAAGAAGTGGCAGTGAGCTAGGCAGACATTGATAATAAGATAGACTAGCATTGATTGTTACTGCTCAATGTACAGAGCTAGATAGCAACTACCATCATGAGGAAGAAGAAGATACAAGGGTGTGGTTAAGTTCATTTCGGTCCCTGGTTTTGTAGCTCAAAAATAAATACTAGCTCAGGATTCAAAAATACCTTAGCGGCGGGACGAGGAAGATGCCCCTCGTTTGTAGGGTTTCATCTAGCAAAGTGATCATGAGTTAGTATCACACATCAAACAATTTGAGATAAGAGGACAAACACACATTGTTGGTGATTACCTTGCTAGATGGCCATGCAATGGACCTTGTGACAGCATCAGTGATAAATTGTAAACTGTCATCTTCAAAAGGCACCGTAGCATCCCTTCTAATAGCAACATTGACAAGAATCTCATAAGTTCCTGGTCCAAGGGGCTCTCCGCCCACAATAGTGTCTGGGTCAACTGAGATAATTGTTGCCTTAGCAACAGGAGTTTCAGGACCAGTCCATGCATATAGAAGCACATCCATACTAATATGAGTCAATGATTATTTTAGAAACATGAAAACAAAATAGAATTTGAACATATGGGCAAGGATGAGAAGATTACAAGGCTTTCATCTTCATGGGCTGATGAGCTTCTTGTAGGGGGCTCTAGAACAACTCTTCTATGAACAAAGGGCTCTTCATCATCCCATTCAGCATCTTCTTCACCATCTTATCTTCCTCAACTTCAACTCTTGAGTTCTATCAGACAACAATATGGAAATAGAGTTAGTGCATGCAAGATGTATTATTGATGCAATGAAAAGATGTGAAAATAGTTCATTACTTTACGAGAATTGGAACCGTGTTGCCAGCTAGGAGCTTCCAGATTATGCCCTCCTTGTGAAGCTAACATCAATTCCATTCGGTTCATTCGTTCCTGCATTTGTTGCACATGCCCCTCCAACATGTTAAAGCGGTTTTCAGCTTCTCGACGCCCTTCCATCGCAACTAGAACTCTTGTGCTCAATTTACCCCATGTACCCAGTGTGCCCAAATCTTGAGGTGTTAGCCCTAGACCTAACATACGGACATGACCCCTCGGCTACTTCATTTGACATACACGTGCAAACAGATCACCTTCTTTAATGATTTTTTCCTTCCATTCTGGGTGCTTTTCAGCTTTCTCTATGAGTTATTTCTGCAACATGATATTTACTTGCTATGTATAATCTACTTGTACAATTTCTGAGTAATACTGAAAAAGCATGGAAAAAGAGACCTACAATTGTTGTTGCTGCCTGCGGCACATAACTCCCTTTCCTTTCCCCTTTACTGCATGTATGTGTTTCGATATAAACTTCATCTCTTCGAGGATCATGCCCAAGTTTGACAGCCTACAATCATTTATTTATTTCACCTATGCATCAGTCACTGAAACACAACAGCGTATCATTTTTAATTGGGTAATTGTTTTTACCATTTCATTGGCAACCCGTGCATGACTCTTGCTACCAGATGTATGAGGTACTGCATTGGCATGATTCTTTTTGGCGATAGCACTACGAGACTACTGTTGGAAACGTAGCATGCAATTTCAAAAAAATTCCTACACTCACGCAAGATCTATCTAGGAGATGCATAGCAACGAGAGGGGGAGAGTGTGTCCACGTACCCTCGTAGACCAAAAGCGGAAGCGTTTGACAACGCGGTTGATGTAGTCGAACTCCTTCTCGTTCCGACCGATCAAGCACCGAACGTACGCCACCTCCGAGTTCTGCACACGTTCAGCTCGATGACGTCCCTCGAACTCTTGATCTAGCAAAGTGTTGAGGGAGAGTTCCGACAGCACAACGGCGTGATGACGGTGATAGTGAAGTGATCTGCGCAGGGCTTCGCCTAAGCACTACGTGAATATGACCGGATGCGTAAACTGTGGAGGGGGGCGCCGCACACGGCTAACAATTGTTGGTGTGTGTTCTGGCGGTGCCCCCCCCCCCACATATATATAGGTTGGACGGGAGGAGAGGCAGCCAAGGGGGCGCCCAAGTAGAAGGAATCCTACTTGGGCCCCTAGTCCAATTCCCCCCCTTTCCTTTTACCGGAATGGGGAAAAGGGAAGAGAGGGGGGAGGAAGGAAAGGGGGGCCGAACCCCCTCCTCCTTCTCCTATTCAGCCTCCTTCCTTGGGGGGGGAGCTACCCCTTGTGGGCTGGTGCGCTCCCCTCCTATGGCCCATAAGGCTCATTAATCCCTCGGGGGGTTCCGGTAACCCCCCCCCCCCTCCGGTACTCCGATATGTACCTGGTACACCACCAAACACTTCCGGTGTCCGAATATCATTGTCCTATATATGAATCTTTATATCTCGAGCATTTCGAGACTACTCATCATGTCCCTGATCTCATCCAGAACTCCGAACAACATTCAGTCACCAAATCACATAACTCATATAATACAAACTCGTCATCGAACGTTAAGCCGGCGGACCCTATGGGTTTGAGAACTATGTAGACATGACTGAGACCCTTCTCCGGTCAATAACCAATAGCGTAACCTGGATGCACATATTGGTTCCCACATATTCTACGAAGATCTTTATCGGTCGTACCGTAATGACAACATACGTTATTCCCCTTTGTCATCGGTATGTTACTTGCCCGAGATTTGATCGTCGGTATCTTCATACCTAGTTCAATCTCGTTACCCGCAAGTCTCTTTACTTGTTCTGTAATACATCATCCCACAACTAACTCATTAGTCACATTGCTTGCAAGGCTTCTTATGATGTGTATTACCGAGAGGGCCCAGAGATACCTCTCCGATACTCGGAGTGACAAATCCTAATCTCGATCTATGCCAACCCAAGAAACACCTTCAAAGATACCTTTAGAGCATCTTTATAATCACCCAGTTACATTGTGATGTTTGATAGCACACAAGGTATTCCTCCGGTATCCGGGAGTTGCATAATCTCATAGTCAAAGGAATATGTATATGACATGAAGAAAGCAATAGCAATAAAACTGAATGACCAATATGCTAAGCTAACGGATGGGTCATGTCCATCACATCATTCTCCTAATGATGTGATCCCGTGCATCAAATGACAACACATGTCTATGGTTAGGAAACTTAACCATTTTTTATTAACGAGCTAGTCTAGTAGAGGCTTACTAGGGACACGGTGTTTTGTCTATGTATCCACACATGTATCAAGTTTCTGGTTAATACAATTCTAGCATGAATAATAAACATTTATCATGATATAAGGAAATATAAAATAACAACTTTATTATTGCCTCTAGGGCATATTTCCTTCAGTCTCCCACTTGCACTAGAGTAAATAATCTAGTTCACATCACCATGTGATTTAACACCAATAGTTCACATCGCCATGTGACCAACACCCAAAGGGTTTACTAGAGTCAATAATATAGTTCACATCGCTATGTGATTAACACCCAAAGAGTACTAAGGTGTGATCATGTTTTGCTTGTGAGAGAAGTTTAGTCAACGGGTCTGCCACATTTAGATCCGTATGTATTTTGCAAATTTATATGTCTACAATGCTCTGCATGGAGCTACTTTAGCTAATTGCTCCTATGTTCAATACGTACTAGATTGAGACTTAGAGTCATCTAGATCAGTGTCAAAGCTTGCATCGACATAACTCTTTACGGCGAACTCTTTATCACCTCCATAACCGAGAAATATTTCCTTAATCCTCTTAGGTAAATAAGGATAATTTTGACCGCTGTCCAGTGATCTACTCCTGGATCACTATTGTACCTCCTTTCCAAACTCATGGTAAGGTACACAATAGGTCTGGTATACAGCATGGCATACTTTATAGAACTTATGGCTGAGGCATAGGGAATGACTTTCATTCTCTCTCTATCTTCTGCCGTGGTCGGGTATTGAGTCTTACTTAACTTCATATCTTTACAACTCAGGCAAGAACTCCTTCTTTGACTGATCCATTTTGAACTCCTTCAAAATCTTATCAAGGTATGTACTCATCGAAAGTCTTATCAAGCGTTTTGATCTATCTCTATAGATCTTGATGCCTAATATATAAGCAGCTTCACCGAGGTCTTTCATTGAAAAACTTTTATTCAAGTATCCTTTTATGCTATCCAAATATTCTACATCATTTCCAATCAACAATATGTCATCCACATATAATATTAGAAATGCTACAGAGCTCCCACTCACTTTCTTGTAAATACAGGCTTCTCTGAAAGTCTGTATAAAACCTTATGCTTTAATCACCTCATCAAAGCATGTATTCCAACTCCGAGATGCTTGCACCAGTTGATACGTCTCCAACGTATCTATAACTTATGAAGTATTCATGCTATTATATTATCCATCTTGGATGTTTAATGGGCCTTACTATGCACTTTTATATTATTTTTGGGACTAACCTATTAACCCAGAGCCCAGTGCCAGTTTCTGTTTTTTCCCTTGTTTCGGTGTTTCGCAGAAAAGGAATATCAAACGGAGTCCAAACGGAATGAGACCTTCAGGAGCGTGATTTTTGGAACGAACGTGATCTAGAAGACTTGGAGTTGAAGTCAGGGAAGTTTCGAGGTGGCCACGAGACAGGGAGGCGCGCCTGCCCCCTGGGCATGCCCCCCACCCTCGTGGGCCCCTCATGGCTCCCCTGACCGACTTCTTTCGCCTATATATATCCATATACCCTAAAAACATCGGGGAACATAATAGATCGGGAGTTCCGCCGCCGCAAGCCTCTGTAGCCACCAAAAACCAATCGGGACCCTGTTCCGGCACCCTGCCGGAGGGGGGATCCCTCACCGGTGGCCATCTTCATCATCCCGGCGCTCTCCATGACGAGGAGGGAGTAGTTCACCCTCGGGGCTGAGGGTATGTACCAGTAGCTATGAGTTTGATCTCTCTCTCTCTCATGTTCTTGATTCGGCACGATCTTGATGTATCGCGAGCTTTGCTATTATAGTTGGATCTTATGATGTTTCTCCCCCTCTACTCTCTTGTAATGGATTGAGTTTTCCCTTTGAAGTTATCTTATCGGATTGAGTCTTTATGGATTTGTGAACACTTGATGTATGTCTTGTGTGGGATACCCGTGGTGACAATGGGGTATTCTATTGATTCACTTGATGTATGTTTTGGTGATCAACTTGCGGGTTCAGTGACCTTGTGAACTTATGCATAGGGGTTGGCACACGTTTTCGTCTTGACTCTCCGGTAGAAACTTTGGGGCACTCTTTGAAGTTCTTTGTGTTGGTTGAATAGATGAATCTGAGATTGTGTGATGCATATCGTATAATCATACCCACGGATACTTGAGGTGACATTGGAGTAACTAGGTGACATTAGGGTTTTGGTTGATTTGTGTCTTAAGGTGTTATTCTAGTACGAACTCTATGATAGATCGAACGGAAAGAATAGCTTCATGTTATTTTACTACGGACTCTTGAATATATAGATCGATCAGAAAGAATAACTTTGAGGTGGTTTCGTACCCTACCATAATCTCTTTGTTTGTTCTCCGCTATTAGTGACTTTCGAGTGACTCTTTGTTGCATGTTGAGGGATAGTTATATGATCCAATTATGTTATTATTGTTGAGAGAACTTGCACTAGTGAAAGTATGAACCTTAGGCCTTGTTTCCTAGCATTGCAATACCGTTTACGCTCACTTTTATTACTTGTTACCTTGCTGTTTTTATATTTTCAGATTACAAAAACCTATATCTACCATCCATATTGCACTTGTATCACCATCTCTTCGCCGAACTAGTGCACCTATACAATTTACCATTGTATTGGGTGTGTTGGGGACACAAGAGACTCTTTGTTATTTGGTTGCAGGGTTGCTTGAGAGAGACCATCTTCATCCTACGCCTCCCACGGATTGATAAACCTCTGCACTTGGACGCCCAACAACGTCTACAAGAAGAAGGTTGTGTAGTAGACATCACCAGTCCATAGATGGATCGCTGGAGCTTCCACACTTTGTTAGCTCCTTTAGGGTCAACAAAACCTTCTGGTTGCATCATATACAACTCTTCTTTAAGAAATTCATTAAGGAATGCAGTTTTGACATCCATTTGCCAGATTTCATAAAATGCGGCAATTGCTAACATGATTCGGACAGACTTAAGTATCGCTACGAGTGAGAAAATCTCATCGTAGTCAACACCTTGAACTTGTTGAAAACCCTTCGCGACAAGTCGAGCTTTGTAGATAGTAACACTACCATCAGTGTCCGTCTTCCTCTTGAAGATCCATTTATTCTTAATGGCTTGCCGATCATTGGGCAAGTCCACCAAAGTCCACACTTTGTTCTCATACATGGATCCTATCTCAGATTTCATGGCCTCAAGCCATCTGTCGAAATTTGGGCTCATCATAGCTTCTTCATAGTTCGTAGGTTCGCCATGGTCTAATAACATGACTTCCAGGACAGGATTACCGCACCACTCTTGGGCGGAACGTGCTCTGTTCGACCTACGAGGTCCAGTAGTAACTTGATCCAAAGTTTCATGATCATCATCATTAGCTTCCTCTCTAATTGGTTTAGGCATCACGAGAACGGATTTCACTGATGTGCTACTTTCCAATTCGAGAGAAGGTACAATTACCTCATCAAGTTCTATTGTCCTAGGATCCATTCTTAGCAACAAAGATCTTGCCTTCGGATCTGTGATAGAAGGTGTACCCAACAGTTTCTTTTGGGTATCCTATGAAGACACACTTCTCCGATTTGGGTTCGAGCTTATCAGGCTGAAGCTTTTTCACATAAGCATCGCAACCCCAAACTTTAAGAAACGACAACTTAGGTTTGTTGCCAAACCATAGTTCATACGGTGTCGTCTCAACGGATTTCGACGGTGCCCTATTTAATGTGAATGCAGCTGTCTCTAATGCATAACCTCTAAACCATAGTGGTAAATCGGTAAGAGACATCATAGATCGCACCTTATCTAATAAAGTCCGGTTACGACGTTCGGACACACCATTACGTTGTGGTGTTCTAGGTGGCATGAAGGCCAAACTCGTAACTCAAATATTCCACATTGTTTTAAATGAAGGCCAAACCGTAACTCAAATATTCGCCTCCGTGATCAGATCGTAGAAACTTTATTTTCTTGTTATGATGATTCACCACTTCACTTTGAAATTCTTTGAACTTTTCAAATGTTTTAGAATTTTGTTTCATCAAGTAGATATACCCATATCTACTCAAATCATCTATGAAGGTCAGAAAATAATGATACCCGCCGCGAGCCTCAACACTCATCGGACCGCATACATCGGTATGTATTATTTCCAATAAGTCAGTGGCTCGCTCCATTGTTCCGGAGAACGGAGTTTTAGTCATCTTGCCCATGAGGCATGGTTCGCAAGCATCAAATGATTCATAATCAAGTGATTCCAAAAGTCCATCGCATGGAGTTTCTTCATGTGCTTTACACCAATATGACCTAAACGGCAGTGCCACAAATATGTTGCACTATCATTATCAACTTTGCATCTTTTGGCATCAATATTATGAATATGTGTATCACCATGATCGAGATTCAACAAAAATAGACCACTCTTCAAGGGTGCATGACCATAAAAGATATTACTCATATAAATAGAACAACCATTATTCTCTAATTCAAATGAATAACTGTCTCACATTAAACAAGATCCAGATATAACGTTCATGCTCAACGCTAGCACCAAATAACAATTATTCAGGTCTAAAACTAATCCCGAAGGTAGATGTAGAGGTACCGTGCCGACGGCGATCACATCGACCTTGGAACCTGAAGGAAATATGCCCTAGAGGCAATAATAAAGTTGTTATTTATATTTCCTTATATCATGATAAATGTTTATTATTCATGCTAGAATTGTATTAACTGGAAACTTAGTACATGTGTGAATACATAGACAAACAGAGTGTCCCTAGTGTGCCTCTACTTGACTAGCTCGTTAATCAAAGATGGTTAAGATTCCTAGCCATAGACATGAGTTGTCATTTGATGAACGGGATCACATCATTAGAGAATGATGTGATGGACAAGACCCATCCGTTAGCTTAGCACTATGATTGTTTAGTTTATTGCTATTGCTTTCTTCATGACTTATACATGTTCCTATGACTATGAGATTATGCAACTCCCGAATACCGGAGGAACACTTTGTGTGCTATCAAACGTCACAACGTAAATGGGTGATTATAAAGATGCTCTACAGGTGTCTCCGAATGTATTTGTTGGGTTGGCATAGATCAAGATTACGATTTGTCACTCCGTGTTTCGGAGAGGTATCTCTAGGCCCTCTCGGTAATGCTCATCACTATAAGCCTTGCAAGCAATGTGACTAATGAGTTAGTTGTGGGATGAAGCATTACGGAACGAGTAAAGAGACTTGCCGGTAATGAGATTGAACTAGGTATGATGATACTGACGATCGAATCTCGGGCAAGTAACATACCGATGACAAAGGGAACAACGTATGTTGTTATGCGGTTTGACCGATAAAGATCTTCGTAGCATATGTAGGAGCCAATATGAGCATCCAGGTTCCGCTATTGGTTATTGACCGGAGATGTGTCTCGGTCATGTCTACATAGTTCTCGAACCCGTAGGGTCCGCACGCTTAACATTCGATGATGATTGGTATTATGAGTTTATGTGATTTGATGTACCGAAGGTTGTTCGGAGTCCCGGATGAGATCACAGACATGACGAGGAGTCTCGAAATGGTAAAGGCATAAATATTGATATATTGGACCATGTTATTCGGACACCGGAAGTGTTCCGGATAAAATCGGAGTGCCGGAGGGTTACCGGAACCCCCCCCCCCCCTGGGAAGTTATGGGCCTTAGGGGAGAGAGAGGGCCGCAGCCAAGAGGTTGCACCCCCCCCCCCAAGGGGAGTCCGAATAGGACAAGGGGAGGGGGTGCGGCCCCCCTTTCCCTCTCCCTCTCCCTCTCCTTCCTTCTTTTCCTAGTTGGACTAGGAAAGGGGGGAACCTACTCCTACTTGGAGTAGGATTCTCCCCCCTTGGGCGCGCCCCTTGTGGCCGGCCGGCCACCTCCTCCCCTCCTTTATATATGGGGGAGGGGGCACCCCATAGACACACAAGTTGATATTTAGCCGTGCGCGGTGCCCCCCTCCACAGTTTTCCACCTAGGTCATCTCGCCGTAGTGCTTAGGCGAAGCCCTGCGCCGGTAACTTCACCACCATCGTCAGCACGCCGTCGTGCTGACGGACCTCTCCCTCGGCCTCTGATATCTCTCCAACGTATCTATAATTTTTGATTGTTCCATGCTATATTATATTCTGTTTTGGACATTATTGGGCTTTATTATACACTTTTATTTTATTTTTGGGACTAACCTATTAACCGGAGGCCCAGCCCAGAATTGCGGTTTTTTGCCTGTTTCAGAGTTTCGCAGAAAAAGAATATCAAACGGAGTCCAAACGGAATTAATCCTTCGGGAACGTGATTTTCGGAACGAACGTGATCCAGAGGACTTGGACCCTACGTCAAGACATCAACCAGGAAGGCACGAGGTAGGGGGCGCGCCCTCCACCCTCGTGGGCCCCATGTTGCTCCACCGACGTACGTCTTCCTCCTATATATACCTACGTACCCCCAAACTACCAGATACGGAGCCAAAAACCTAATTCCACCCCCGCAACCTTCTGTACCCGTGAGATCCCATCTTGGGGCCTTTTCAAGAGCTCCGCCGGAGCGGGCATCGATCACGGAGGGCTTCTACATCAACACCATAGCCTCTCTGATGATGTGTGAGTAGTTTACCTCAGACCTTCGGGTCCATAGTTATTAGCTAGATGGCTTCTTCTCTCTTTTTGGATCTCAAGACAATGTTCTCCCCCTCTCTTGTGGAGATCTATTCGATGTAATCTTCTTTTGCGGTGTGTTTGTTGAGACCGATGAATTGTGGGTTTATGATCAAGTTTATCTATGAACAATATTTGAATCTTCTCTGAATTCTTTTATGTATGATTGGTTATCTTTTCAAGTCTCTTCGAATTATCAGTTTGGTTTGGCCTACTAGATTGATCTTTCTTGCAATGGGAGAAGTGCTTAGCTTTGGGTTCAATCTTGCGGTGTCCTTTCCCAGTGACAGTAGGGGCAGCAAGGCACGTATTGTATTGTGGCCAATGAGGATAACAAGATGGGGTTTATTTCATATTGCATGAGTTTATCTCTCTACATCATGTCATCTTACTTAAAGCGTTACTCTGTTCTTTTGAACATAATACTCTAGATGCATGCTGGATAGCGGTCAATGTGTGGAGTAATAGTAGTAGATGCAGTCAGGAGTCGGTCTACTTGTCTCGAACGTGATGCCTATATACATGATCATACCTAGATATTCTCATAACTATGCTCAATTCTGTCAATTGCTCAACAGTAATTTGTTTACCCATCGTAATACTTATGCTCTCGTGAGAAGCCACTAGTGAAACCTATGGCCCCCGGGTCTATTTTCCATCATATTAATCTCCCGACAACAAGCTATTTCTGACGCCGTTTTTATTTTGCTTTCTTTACTTGCATCTTTATCATAAAAATACCAAAAATATTATCTTATCATATCTATCAGATCTCACTTTCGTAAGTGACCGTGAAGGGATTGACAACCCCTTTATTGCGTTGGTTGCGAGGATTTTATTTGTTTGTGTAGGTGCGAGGGACTCGTGCGTGGCCTCCTACTGGATTGATACCTTGGTTCTCTAAAACTGAGGGAAATACTTACGCTGCTTTACTGCATCACCCTTTCCTCTTCAAGGGAAAACCAACGCAGTGCTCAAGAGGTAGCAGCCTCTGCTGGATCTAGAGTTCGAGGGACGTCACCGAGCTGAACGTGTGCAGATCGCGGAGGTGCCATGCGTTCGGTACTTGATCAGTTGGATCGCGGAGGTGCCATGCGTTCGGTACTTGTTCGACTACATCAACCGTGTTACTTAACGCTTCCGCTTTCGGTCTACGAGCATACGTGGACACACTCTCCCCGCTCATTGCTATGCTTCTCCTAGATAGATCTTGCGTGATCGTAGGCAAAAAATTTGAAATACTACGTTCCCCAACAGTGGCATCCGAGCCAGGTCTATGCATAGATGTTATATGCACGAGTAGAACACAAAGAGTTGTGGGCGATAATAGTCATACTGCTTACCAGCATGTCATACTTTGATTCGGCGGTATCGTAGGATGAAGCGGCCTAGACCGACATTACATGACCGCGTTCATGAGACTGGTTCTACCGACGTGCTTCGCACACAGGTGGCTAGTGGGTGTCTGTTTCTCCAGCTTTAGTTGAATTGAGTGTGACTACGCCTGGTCCTTGTTGAAGGTTAAAACAACACACTTGACGAAAATTCGTTGTGGTTTTGATGCGTAGATAAGAACGGTTCTTGCTAAGCCCGTAGGAGCCACGTAAAACTTGCAACAACAAAGTAGAGGACATCTAACTTGTTTTTGCAGGGCATGTTGTGATGTGATATGGTCAAGACGTGATGATATATAAATTGTTGTATGAGATGATCATGTTTTGTAACAGAGTTATCGACAACTGGCAGGAGCCATATGGTTGTCGCTTTATTGTATGCAATGCAATCGCCATGTAATTGTTTTTACTTTATCACTAAGCGGTAGCGATAGTCGTAGAAACAATAATTGGCGAGACGACAACGATGCTACGTTAGAGATCAAGGTGTCGTGCCAGTGACGATGGAGATCATGACGATGCTTCGGTGATGGACATTATGAGCACAAGATGATGATGGCCATATCATGTCACATATTTTGATTGCATGTGATGTTTATCCTTTATGCATCTTATTTTTCTTAGTACGGCTGTAGCATTATAAGATGATCCCTTACTAAATTTCAAGGTATAAGTATTCTCCCTGAGTATGCACCGTTGCTACAGTTCTTCATGCTGAGACACCACGTGATGATCGGATGTGATAAGCTCTACATTCACATACAACGGGTGCAAGCCAGTTTTGCACACGCAGAATACTCGGGTTAAACTTGACGAGACTAGCATATGCAGATATGGCCTCGGAACACTAAGACCGAAAGGTCGAACGTGAATCATATAGTAGATATGATCAACATAGTGATGTTCACCATTGAAAGCTACTCCATCTCACGTGATAATCGGACATGGTTTAGTTGATTTGGATCACGTGATCATTTAGATGACTAGAGGGATGTCTATCTAAGTGGGAGTTCTTAAGTAATATGATTAATTGAACCTTAATTTATCATGAACTTAGTCCTGATAGTATTTACATATCTATGTTGTAGATCAATAGCTCGCGTATAGCTCCCCTGTTTTATTTTTGATATGTTCCTAGAGAAAACTAAGTTGAAAGATGATAGTAGCAATGATGCGGATTAGGTCCATGATCTGAGGATTATCCTCATTGTTGCACAGAAGAATTATGTCCTTGATGCAGACGTTATGAACGTTTGGCAAGCTCGATATGATAACTACTTGATAGTTTAGTGCACCATGCTTTACGGCTTAGAACCGGGACTTCAAGAACGTTTTGAACGCCACGGAGCATATGAGATGTTCCAAGAGTTGAAATTAGTATTTCAGACTCATGCCCGTGTCGAGAGGTATGAGACCTCTGACAGTACTTTGCCTACAAGATGGAGGAGAATAGCTCAACCAGTGAGCATGTGCTCAGATTGTCTGGGTACTACAATCGCTTGAATTAAGTGGGAGTTAATCTTCCAGATAATATATGATTGATAGTGTTCTCTAGTCACTATCACCAAGCTACTAGAACTTCGTGATGAACTATAATATGCAAGGGATGACAAAAACGATTCCCGAGCTCTTCGCGATGCTGAAATCGGTGAAGGTAGAAATCAAGAAAAAGCATCAAGTCTTGATGGTTGACAAGAACACTAGTTTCAAGTAAAAGGGCAAAGGAAAAGAAAGGGAACTTCAAGAAGAATGGCAAGCAAGTTGCCACTCCCATGAAGAAACCCAAAGCTAGACCCAAACCTGAAACTGAGTGCTTCTACTACAAAGGAAATGGTCACTGGAAGCGGAACTACCCTAGATACTTGGCAGATAAGAAGGATGGCAAAGTGAACAAAGGTATATTTGATATACATGTTATTGATGTGTACTTTACTAGTGTTTATAGCAACCCCTCGGTATTTGATACTGGTTCAGTTGCTAAGAGTAGTAACTCGAAACGGGAGTTCCAAGATAAACAGAGACTAGGACGAGGTGACGATGTGTATTGGAAATGATTCCAAGGTTGATAAGATCACCATCGCACACTCCTTTTACCTTCGGGATTAGTGTTGAACCTAAAATAAATGTTATTTGGTGTTTGCGTTGAGCATGAATATGATTAGATCATGTTTATTGCAATACGGTTATTCATTTAAGTCAAAGAATAATTGTTGTTCAGTTTACATGAATAAAACCTTCTATGGTCATACACTAAATATAAATGATTTATTGAATCTCGATCGTAGTGATACACATATTCATAATATTGAAGCCAAAAATATGCAAGGTTAATAATGATAGTGCAACTTATTTGTGGCACTGCCGTTTAGGTCAATATTGGTGTAAAGCGCATGAAGAAACTCCATGCTGATGGGCTTTTGGAATCAGTTGATTATGAATCACTTGATGCTTGCGAACCATGCCTCATGCGCAAGATGACTAAGACTCCGTTCTCCGGAACAATGGAGCGAGCAACAGACTTGTTGAAAATAATACATACCGATGTATGCGGTCCAATGAGTGTTGAGGCTCGCGGCAGGTATCATTATTTTCTGACCTTCACAGATGATTTGAGCAAATATGGATATATCTACTTGATGAAACATAAGTCTGAAACATTTGAAAAGTTCAAAGAATATCAAAGTGAAGTGGAAAATCATCGTAACAAGAAAATAAAGTTTCTGCGATCTGATCGTGAAGGTGAATATTTGAGTTATGAGCTTGGTCTTAATTTGAAACAATGTGGAATAGTTTCGCAACTCACGCCACCTGGAACACCACAGCGTAATGGTGTGTCCGAACGTCGTAACCGTACTTTATTAGAAATGGTGCGATCTATGATGTCTCTTACCGATTTACCACTATTGTTTTGGGATTTTGCATTAGAGACTGCTGCATTCACGTTAAATAGGGCACCATCTAAATCCGTTGAGACGACACCGTATGAACTGTTGTTTAGCAAGAAACCTTAGCTGTCGTTTCTTAAAGTTTGGGGCTGCGATGCTTATGTGAAAAAGCTTCAACCTGATAAGCTCGAACTCAATCGGAGAAATGCGTCTTCATAGCATACCCAAAGGAGACTGTTGGGTACACCTTCTATCACAGATCCGAAGGCAAGATATTCGTTGCTAAGAATGGATCCTTTCTAGAGAAGGAGTTTCTCTCAAAAGAAGTGAGTGGGAGGAAAGTAGAACTTGATGAGGTAATTGTACCTTCTCCCCAATTGGAAAGTCGTTCATCACAGAAATCAGTTCCAGTGATGCCTACACCAATTAGTGAGGAAGTTAATGATGATGATCATGAAACTTCAGATCAAGTTGCTGCCGAACCTTGTAGGTCAACCAGAGTACGGTCCGTACCAGAGTGGTACAGTAATCCTGTTTTGGAAGTCATGTTACTAGACCATGACAAACCTACGAACTATGAGGAAGCGATGATGAGCCCAGATTCCGCAAAATGGCTTGAGGCCAAGAAATCTGAGATGGAATCCATGTATGAGAACAAAGTATGGACTTTGGTTGACTTGCCCGATGATCAGCAAGCCATTGAGAATAAATGAATTTTCAAGAGGAAGACGGACGCTGATAGTAGTGTTATTATCTACAAATCTTGAATTGTCGCAAAAAGGTCTTCAACAGGTTCAAGGCGTTGACTACGATGAGATTTTCTCACTCACTACACCACAACACCAATGCAATGGCATGTAATCTGCCGGGAGAAACCCCTTAAGAGGGCAGATAAACTGCCGGGAGAGCAATTCTCCCGGCAGATAGAACTGCCACGAGAACGGCTGCCGGGAATTACTTCTCCCGGCAGTTATACCGCCCCCACACATTTATTTGCCGGCAGTTTACTTTCTCCCGGCAGATTAGCCGTGGCATATAAACTACAGTTACCGGCAATGTAAGTACCGGCACAAGCTTGTTTACCCGGCAGTTAATATGCCATCACGTTGATTTCACTAGCAAAAGCAAATTGATCTGGGCTACAAATCGCTAATTTAATATGCATTCATTTTGTCCAGGCAATCAAGACAAATGACACTATTTCATAATTCACATTTGGGCCTCATCATAAAACTTTAACTTCATTCAATAAAATTAACGACCAAATACATATGTTTCTAGAAACGCCCATATATAAGGATGTTGTGCAACAAAAGGAAAATTACATATGTTTTTGGATGCGACACACGACCAGAATGAGCATATAGTGGCTTCTATGCTAAACTCGCAACCAAAATTAGCTTTCCCCATGGTTGTAATGTTCCCAACAACACGAGGCCCTAATCATTCAAAATGCTTATAGTTTATTGCTTTAACTTCCGCTAGCCTCTCGCTCTTGTGCTTCAGCATTGTCTCCTCTTCCTTTTTCCATTCTATTTCCTGAAAAGAGAAATTTTTGGCACATTAGAATTTACACGTCAGATGTAAGTAGATTGTCGTTTGTTTTCCTTCTCATCGTTGCCTTTTGTTTTCCTTCTGACACATCATCTAGATGTTCCAAGTAAAACATGGTCAGGTTCATAGTTTTACATGTTGAAGGGGGCAAACAAATACGAAGTCATGACAGCATGGCAAAACTTGGAACCCAAATTTGGCCATATTCAATTTTATTTTTAAAAAATGCTTCACAAGCATGAATGGTAGATGTGCACGTGTGTACAGAATGTCACCCCCATTTGTCAAACCATCTTTTTGGACTCAGACTAGAACAAAAATAAAAAAATAAGTAAATAAGTTCAGGTTGGATATATCACTTACCAAGTGTACTCTCTGCCTCCATTCAAACTTCTCCTCCTAGCATGTTGTAGCCTTTGCTCAGCTGATAATTACTTGCCCTGACATAATACATGGAACATATAAGAATCCATGCTTCATGTTATTCTTAAGAAACATTAACTTATTGAGTAAAAACTAGATTGAAGACCCCAACCTTATAAAAGCAGCATGTAATAACAATTAAATTCTAGAAGAGTACTCCACTTTCAGTCTGTCTTAGCAGCAAAATGAAAGGAGACATAAATATTTTCTCTAGCTAGTTATTTTTCTTCCATGTAACAGTATATGTGCATGATGACAGTTGAACTAGATGATCTCACATCGATCGACCAATGGGAATAAACAGCACAATACAAAAATCGTTTTACCCAAAGCTTGCTTGTAAAACTCCTACAGTGTTTTACTGATTTAGTATTCAGTTGTAGCATCCACTTGTTTAGCACCAAAAGATTATTGAACCCCCTATACTGATAAGACTTAATAAAACATGTGTGCAGTCATTTAGAAGTATCCACTGCGGCACTGCCTTAGTGCATAGATCATTTAGAAGTTTTCACTGGCAGAGAGCATATCTACAGTCCTTTATGTACAATATAAATTGAAACTGCAAACATTCCCTGGTGCTTCCTATCAAGATGTCTGAAGATGAAAACGATAAAATGTTCTGAAGAACTGTTCTTACTCGATTAAATGGAGAAATATTTGAGTAGTGACTACCCTGAGTTCAAGCATTACAAAATACTAGATGTTTCCTTTCGCACAAACAACACATGTCCAAGCATAATGTGTATATAAGTATGAAAGATAGATCACAGTAGCTGATAGCACAGGCAAGCAACATAGATGGGTATATCATATTCAGGCAAGCAACATGTCCAAGCTTAATTTTTGGTACCGATGTGAACTTGTTCTTTATATAATATATGGGAATATCACATTCAGACAACAACTTTCACAGAACATAAATAATAAACTTCATATCAGAGAACTAACACTTTTGCAAGTTCAAATCTTTAAATTCTAGAAGCAATACTCCACTTTCAGTCTATATTTGTAGCAAACAGAGAAGAGACAGAAAGAGATTCTCTATCTGATTGCTCTTCTTACATGTACAAGTATATGTGCGTGATGACGAGTGAACTAAATGATCTCACATCAATCGATCAATGGAGATAAACAAGGGTACTTGTTCATTCCAACTACATGTTCATTAGTCAAAGTTCGTTTTCTTTTAACATCCAGAATTAGCACAAAGAGCACTTAATCATAGTAAATGGAAGAATACCCATTGGCACCAAGAATTAGAGTTGTGAAGAGCATCTTCATTGGTACATTCAAGCACAAGTTTGAGAGAAAAAAATGTTACCTCAGTATTGAACTCCTATGAAATAATTAGCTAGATGGTAAATCAGGGCAGGAAAAGTAGCTACTTTTGTAGAGAAATTTTTAATATCAAATCCACACTCATGTCTATAAATTTAGCTCTTTCAGATGGAGGCACCAAAAACTTTATAGAGCGCTACATTTCCCTACTACTATAGTACACAGTTTTTTTGAATTTGGATTAGCAGTCCGCCCAGACTCCAGAGCAAATACAAGTCATTGATTTGTTCCATAAAATGAATATCCACCGTTCATCAGTACCTTGCGCAAGAGATCTAATGGTTGACATTTCTTAGATTCGCTATGTACGGGCAGGCGCCAAAACGACTCCGGGACCTTTCTGGAATCCTGACGGCTCCAAATGGGCCCACTGGTGAAACTCTGCTATTCAAGATCTTTTGTGGCTATGATCGGGAAACAACGATGACTAGAGTAACCTTCCTTCTACTCCGTGAACAACTAGCTTGTACACAGCACTAATCGTTTGTATCTACCAAGTTTCGAAGCAGCAACTTGCCAATCCTTTGGACGGGATTTAACACTCAACAGCATACATACTACTCCCGTCTCAAAATAAATGTTGCTCAAGTAAACGGATGAGTGAGTGAAGAACACGTGCATAGCTCGTGCCTTCGACTAGTATACACAGTCTTCAGTTGCGCAATGTCTGAACCTGAATAAATAAAGACTGATCCATGTACTAAAAAGGATGGATACAAGCAAATGAAATAGGCACATATACTTGCATATTAAGATAACAAAATGAAATATACACTAATCTGGCTGAAACCCTTTACAAATCACGAGCACCAGGAATTCCTCGAACAAACCAATCACTGCTAGAACCAGTCTCCAATCCTTTCACTAATAGCACATGCATCAATTTGGTAGGAAAAGGAGAAAAACAATAAGGAACACGCTTAGTAGTAACTCGGTGGAAGGGGAAATCTGCCTTCGTACGGACAACTGGACAATGCGCATCATGAGTTCTCCTCGAGCAGAAAAGAAAAGATTAACAACCTTGGTAAGGAAGATCTCACCTGCATCAGGTTTCCACCAAGACGGATCTGAGGAAAGTATTGTACCAGCATAGTAGAGATGGGACACCACGCTCGCCGTTGGCGGGGAGGAAGCCGTGGTGGGCAGTCCGCCTATGCTCGTCGGCGTGATGGACCGTAAAGAAGAGATGGAGGCGACCAGAATCGTCGACCAGTTCTGGTGGTGGTGTCGAAGGGAGGGAGGCGACGACGACCTTGCACATCAGAGGCGTATCGAGGGAGGCGACGCCGAGATCCAAGCACCGCCGCCATAGATCCCGATGGGGTCGCACAGGTCAATGAAAGTGGTGGTGGTGGAGGGCATGGTCAACGGCAGAGGGGGCGGCGGCGGCGGTCGAGGAAGAGGTCGTCGATTTGGGGGAGGGTTCGATTCGGGGGAGAATAGGTCGTGTGGTGGCTGTAATTCTTCTTCTTCTTTTTTGAGCGGTGGCTGTAATTCTTTTGAGTGGAAATGTCGCGCGCTCTCCCGCGCCAACGCGCGTTTGGGCCAAATATTATTTTGGGCTCGCGTCACAGGCAGGCTCGGCAGATAGTGGGCCGTAGTTCAGTTCTCCCGGCAGTTTTGATGACCTAAGATGTGGACACTATTACTGGCAGTGCGCATGCCCTTGCTGATTAACTTCTACCGGCAGTTTCTCCGCCGTTATGCACTTCTACCGGCAGTAACAAGATCCCCGGCAGATGGTTTGCCCTCATTCTTGTATTTCTCCCGGCAGTTAATTGCCCCCAATTCGGTGTTGTGGTGTAGTGACTCGTAGCGATGCTTAAGTCTGTCTGAATCATGTTAGCAATTGCCACATTTGATAAAATCTGGCAAATTGATGTCAAAACTGCATTTCTTAATGGATTTCTTAAAGAAGAGTTGTATATGATACAACAAGAAGGTTTTGTCAATCCTAAAGGTGCTAACAAAGTGTGCAAGCTCCAGCGATCCATCTATGGACTGGTGCAAGCATCTCAGAGTTGGAATATACACTTTAATGAGTTGATCAAAGCATATAGTTTTATACAGACTTGCGGTGAAGCCTGTATTTACCAGAAAGTGAGTGGGAGCACTACAGCCTTTCTGATAAGTATATGTGAATGACATATTGTTGATCAGAAACGATGTAGAATTTTCTAGAAAGCATAAAGGAGTGTTTGAAAGGAGTTTTTCAAAGAAAGACCTCGGTGAAGCTGCTTACATATTGAGCATCAAGATCTACAGAGATAGATCAAAACGCTTGATAAGTTTTTCAATGAGTACATACCTTGACAAGATTTTGAAGTAGTTCAAAATGGAACATACAAAGAAGGAGTTCTTACCAGTATTGCAAGGTGTGAAATTGAGTAAAGACTCAAAACCCGACCACGGCAGAAAATAAAAAGAGAATGAAAAGTCATTCCCTATGCCTCGGTCATAGGTTCTATAAAGTATGCTATGTTGTGTACAAGACCTATTGTGTACCTCACCATGAGTTTGGCAAGAGGGTACAATAGTGATCCACGAGTGGATCACTGGACAGCGGTCAAAATTATCCTTAGTGGAATAAGGATATGTTTCTCGATTATGGAAGTGACAAAAAGGTTCGTCGTAAAGGGTTACGTCGATGCAATCTTTGACACTGATCCAGATGACTATAAGTCTCAATCTGGATACATATTGAGAGTAGGAGCAATTAGCTATAGTAGCTCCATGCAGAGCATTGTAGACATAGAAATTTGAAAAATACTACAGATCTGAATATGGTAGACCCGTTGACTATACTTCTCTCACAAGCAAAACATGATCACACCTAAGTACTCTTTGGGTGTTAATCACATAGCGATGTGAACTAGATTATTGACTCTAGTAAACCCTTTGGGTGTTGGTCACATGGCGATGTGAACTATGCGTGTTAATCACACGGTGATGTGAACTATTGGTGTTAATCACATGGTGATGTGATCTAGATTATTGACTCTAGTGCAAGTGGGAGACTGGAGGAAATATGCCCTAGAGGCAATAATAAAGTTGTTATTTATATTTCCTTATATCATGATAAAAGCTTATTATTCATGCTAGAATTGTATTAACCGGAAACTTAGTACATGTGTGAATACATAGACAAACAGAGTGTCCCTAGTGTGCCTCTACTTGACTAGCTCGTTAATCAAACATGGTTAAGTTTCCTAGCCATAGACATGAGTTGTCATTTGATGAACGGGATCACATCATTAAAGAATGATGTGATGGACAAGACCCATCCGTTAGCTTAGCAGTATGATCGTTTAGTTTATTGCTATTGCTTTCTTCATGACTTATACATGTTCCTATGACTATGAGATTATGCAACTCCCGAATACCGGAGGAACACTTTGTCTGCTATCAAACATGACAACGTAAATGGGTGATTATAAAAATGCTCTACAGGTGTCTTCGAAGTAAATTGTTGGGTTGGCATAGATCGAGATTAGGATTTGTCACTCCGTGTTTTGGAGAGGTATCTCTGGGCCCTCTCGGTAGTGCTCATCACTATAAGCCTTGCAAGCAATGTGATTAATGAGTTAGTTGCGGGATGAAGCATTACGGAACGAGTAAAGAGACTTGCCGGTAATGAGATTGAACTAGGTATGATGATACCGACGATCGAATCTCGGGCAAGTAACATACCGATGACAAAGGGAACAACGTATGTTGTTATGCGGTTTGACCGATAAAGATCTTTGTAGAATATGTAGGAGCCAATATGAGCATCCAGGTTCCGCTATTGGTTATTGACCGGAGATGTGTCTCAGTCATGTCTACATAGTTCTCGAACCCGTAGGGTCCGCACGCTTAACGTTCGATGATGATTGGTATTATGAGTTTATGTGATTTAATGTACCGAAGGTTGTTCGGAGTCCCGGATGAGATCACGGACATGATGAGGAGTCTCGAAATGGTAGAGACATAAAGATTGATATATTGGACCATGTTATTCGGACACCGAAAGTGTTCCGGATAAAACTGGAGTGCCGGAGGGTTACCGGAACCCCCCCCCCTGGGAAGTTATGGGCCTTAGGGGAGAGAGAGGGCCGTAGCCAAGAGGTGGCGGCACCCAAGGGGAGTCCGAATAGGACAAGGGGAGGGGGTGCGGCCCCTCTTTCCCTCTCCCTCTCCCTCTCCTTCCTTCTTCTCCTAGTTGGACTAGGAAAGGGGGGAACCTACTCCTACTTGGAGTAGGATTCCCCCCCCCCTTGGGCGCTGATACGTCTCCAACGTATCTATAATTTTTTATTGTTCCATTATATATTATATTCTATTTTGGACATTATTGGGCTTTATTATACACTTTTATATTATTTTTGGGACTAACCTATTAACCGGAGGCCCAGCCTAGAATTGATGTTTTTTGCCTATTTCAGAGTTTCGCAGAAAAAGAATATCAAACAGAGTCCAAACGGAATGAAACCTTCGGGAACGTGACTTTTGGAACGAACGTGATCCAGAGGACTTGGACCCTACGTCAAGACATCAACCAGGAAGGAACGAGGTAGGGGGCGCGCCCTCCACCCTCGTGGGGCCCACGTTGCTCCACCGACGTACTTCTTCCTCCTATATATACCTACGTACCCCCAAACTACCAGATACGGAGCCAAAAACCTAATTCCACCGCAGCAACCTTCTGTACCCGTGAGATCCCATCTTGGGGCCTTTTCCGGAGCTCCGCCGGACGGGGCATCGATCACGGAGGGCTTCTACATCAACACCATAGCCTCTCCGATGATGTGTGAGTAGTTTACCTCAGACCTTCAGGTCCATAGTTATTAGCTAGATGGATTCTTCTCTCTTTTTGGATCTCAATACAATGTTCTCGCCCTCTCTTGTGGAGATCTATTCGATGTAATCTTCTTTTGCGGTGTGTTTGTTGAGACCGATGAATTGTGGGTTTATGATCAAGTTTATCTATGAACAATATTTGAATCTTCTCTGAATTCTTTTATGTATGATTGGTTATCTTTGCAAGTCTCTTCGAATTATCAGTTTGGTTTGGCCTACTAGATTGATCTTTCTTGCAATGGGAGAAGTGCTTAGCTTTGGGTTCAATCTTGCGGTGTCCTTTCCCAGTGACAGTAGGGGCAGCAAGGCACGTATTGTATTGTTGTCATCGAGGATAATAAGATGGGGTTTATATCATATTGCATGAATTTATCCCTCTACATCATGTCATCTTACTTAAACGTTAATCTGTTCTTTTGAACTTAATACTCTAGATGCATGCTGGATAGCGGTCGATGTGTGGAGTAATAGTAGTAGATGCAGGCAGGAGTCGGTCTACTTTTCGCGGACGTGATGCCTATATACATGATCATACCTAGATATTCTCATAACTATGCTCAATTCTGTCAATTGCTCAACAGTAATTTGTTCACCCACCGTAATACTTATGCTCTCGAGAGAAGCCACTAGTGAAACCTATGGCCCCCGGGTCTATTTTCCATCATATTAATCTTCCAACACTTAGCTATTTTATTGCCTTTTATTTTACTTTGCATCTTTATCATAAAAATACCAAAGATATTATCTTATCATATCTATCAGATCTCACTCTCGTAAGTGACCGTGAAGGGATTGACAACCCCTTTATTGCGTTCATTGCGAGGATTTGTTTGTTTGTGTAGGTGCGAGGGACTCGTGCGTGGCCTCCTACTGGATTGATACCTTGGTTCTCAAAAACTGAGGGAAATACTTACGCTGCTTTACTGCATCACCCGTTCCTCTTCAAGGGAAAACCAACGCAGTGCTCAAGAGGTAGCAGGCGCGCCCCTTGTGTCCGGCCGGCCCCCTCCTCCCCTCCTTTATATACGGGGGAGGGGGCACCCCATAGACACACAAGTTGACCTTTAGTTGTGTGGGGTGCCCCCCTCCACAGTTTTCCACCTCGGTCATATCATCTTAGTGCTTAGGCGAAGCCATGCGCCGGTAACTTCATCATCACCATCACCACACTGTCGTGCTGACGGAACTCTCCCTCGGCCTTAGCTGGATCTAGAGTTTGAGGGACGTCACCGAGTTGAACGTGTGCAGATCGCGGAGGTGTCGTGCGTTCGGTACTTGAACGGTTGGATCGCGAAGACGTTCGACTACAACAACCGCGTTACTTAACGCTTCCGCTTTCGGTCTACGAGGGTACGTGGACACACTCTCCCCGCTCGTTGCTATGTTTCTCCTAGATAGATCTTGCCTGATCGTAGGTAAATTTTTTGAAATACTGCGTTCCCCAACAGAACCATTCCTGACGCGCATCGTCACCTCGTCCTTAGCCAATCTTCGTTTAATCCGTAGCCCCTGTTTCGAGTTACAAATATGAGCAACCGAACCGGTATCAAATACCGAGGCGTTACTACGAGCATTAGTAAGGTACACATCAATAACATGTATATCAAATATACACTACAAAAAAAACACTTCCGTGATGATACGTGTTTGTCACAGTAGGTCGCGTTTTTTGTCATGCATGTACATCCATGACAAATTTAAGACAGAATCAAGATAGTCATACATGTGCTGTCGTAGAAGTGTTCCATGACATTACCAAAATTATCATCACGGAAGTGTCCACTTCCATGACGATAAATCGCGCATCACAGAAGTGCTTTCGTCAAGGGTGACCGACACGTGGCATCCACCATAACGGAACGCCGTTAAGCTATCGGGTCGGGTTTTGGATCCGATAACCCGTTAACAGCCCCGACCAATGGGGATTTTCCACGTGTAAAATCATCATTGGCTAGAGGAAACACGTGTCGGCTCATCGTTGGGACAGATGTCATCCACTCACTAGACAGAAGGCACCTATGATACGTCGACACGTGGCACGGCCCAACAGTGGCCCATTCCTGTGAAAAGGCCGGCCCGTTTGACTTGGTCAAAAGCTGGCGGGCCGGCCCATGGAAAGCCTGTTAACGGCCTGTTCGCATATAGCCCATTTACAGCCCGCTAACCCAAGGCCCGTTACGCCCTATCCGAATTAGGCCCAGTAGCGTCATCTGGGCCATCCAATATGATTCCAACCCGTTTTCACTTCTGGCCCATGTATAGCCCATGACGTCCCTTTGTAACTCTTGGCCCATTAGCGGCCCGTGCTGAAACTGGCCCGTAATGAACAGTGTATTACTTTACACCCATTAACAGCCCGTGGTGAAACTGGCCCGTAATGAACAGTGTATCACTTTATACCCATTAACGGCCCGTTATTCCGTTGGGCCATTTCCAGCCCAAGTTAACTTTCGGCCTTCTGAGGGCCCATTTATTCTGGGGCTCATTTGCAGCATTCGGTTACTTACGGCCCGTTACTGTCATTTTCTTCTTGTGGGCCAAATTCAGCCCGTCGTTACAGTCGGCCCGTTTGTGGACCGTTAGTCTGTTGGGCCATTTTCATAGCATCACCAAATACGGCCTATTAATGGCCCGTTATGGTCAGCCCATAAAACGTACGATTTCCATTAAAGGCCCGTCTACGGCCCATTAAAGGCCTGTACAAGACCCATAAATGAGTCGGCGGCCCATGGATCCTACGAGACGTAGAAGGCCCATGGATCCTACGAGACGTAGAAGGCCCATGGATCCTACGAGACGTACAAGGCCCATGGATCCTACGAGACGTAGAAGGCCCATGGATCCTACGAGACATAGAAGGCCCATGGATCCGACGGCCCATGAAGGGCCATGGTCGGGCGAGTTGGCCCCCGTTTGAACGATATAGCATATTCAAAGAATTATCCTACTCAATACTATACAACAAAGAGATCAAGGCATAGAAAGGTAGAATAATCCTACACTATACAATAAAGAAATTACAGCCGATTATACCCACTGGGCATTATGGTTCGGCACAGGTGATAATAAAGCATACACAAATAGCAAATTACATACACTGGGCAAATACAGCTCATACATCATGGACGCGCATCAACTTAACTCCATTTGAACTATAATCTCTTCAGAAAATAGGATTGGCCGGATTCAGATAGCACAAATTTCAGTCTGCAAAATCACCAATTCCTTCATGGTTACCTCAGTGTCTTGTTTCATTTTTTGACTCCTGCATCTAATACCTGCATGTCCAGTCTCAACTTGTTGATTATACATTGACAATCATGTACACGTTGTCTTGCCACCTCTAGTTGATGCTCGAGAACATCAGCACATTCCAATTCCAATCCATAATCATTCGGTAATGGCCATGCCGCACTGCTCGCAGATCTTTGTGTTGATGTCACTTCGTCCTGAAATGTTTCTGTAAGTACACATGACTAGGGCAAAAATATAGTTACAACAGTGAAGCGAACAAGACACTATTTTGTACTACATGGCAAAACAGGACTAACAATAATGTTACACGCCACTTTAAAAAAAATGTTACACATCATGAAGCATAAGCAGGTGATATTTTAAAAATTATAAAAAAGATAGTCTGTGCAGCCTGCATACAGAAATCCCTCTTAGCTCACCAGAGGAGCATGATGTTGGGGCCCAATCGAAAACACAGACAAGTTACAAATTTAGACAGCACGTTGCGTATAAGTAAGCAAGCAGTTGGCCATTCTGTGCCTCAATTAAAGTCTTAGGGAGCATAATGAACAGCAGAGGGTTTCATACAAACATACTACAGCGGGCAAAACTATGCAATCATTAGCGTAGTATAAACTAGATTGTGAGCCTCATGCAATAATAGTTGGTTAATAGACTTCAAAGCTTCAGGCACACTTCGGCAGAGTAATTAAATGGTAAGTCCTTTAATTATGTCAACTAATAGTGATACAAGTACCGAACATCAGGCATGATTATTTGGGCATCTCATTAGCTGAGGACAAATAAAGTAATTGAAAAGAGAAAATTAACTATGCCTGAAACAAACAAGGAATTGAACTGTTGAGTTGCATACAGTGACTTACCTTAGCAGGTTGAAGAGGCTCAGCGCAGCTCCTACTTCTCTTGCAAGGCTCCTTCCTAACATCTTGTACTTGGAAATCCTCAATCTTATCTTCATTGCACCCCCTCTGCAAGGTAACACAAACTAGTTACTCGTCTCCTTGGAAGATAAATATGCATACTTTCCAGTCTGTGAACACAAAAGGATGAGATTATAACAAAACAACACCACATAATGAAACATGCCGCATCTCTTGCACTTGCACACAATGAAATGAACATTTACTATGTCTACACTATGTAAAAACTAGGCATACCTTTGAACTGGATCTCCAGGTACTCTTGGAGAGCCTACTGTAGTGTACAGCCAAACCTTTATGTCACCTATGAGTTAGACAAGGCCCCACTACAGCAGCCCTTAGTGTTTAAATCGTTGACAAGCTCTGTTAGAGTGTTAGGTCAAGAACAGCAAGTAATCAAAGCAAACAGTCCTAGTATGGCTGGCTGATGCAAACAAGCAATTGAACAGATGTGTGAGCAAATCTTACATATCAAGAAAAGAAGCAAAGAAGGAGGCTTAAAGACCATCACTTGACTGACCAGATTTAAGGGGCATTTAAACATCATGTGCAACGTATGAACTAACATAAACATTGCATATTCCAGATTCTACAATGGAATGCACATGTATTAGCTCATGCCATGTATGATGATGCCTAAATGTACAGATAGCAGGCAGGGGTGATTCATCATTGCACGCACAATTGAATTGCAGGTTAAGGGCCAGTTCGATTCCGCCTTTTAAGGGCATATTGTCAAAATAAGCCATAAAAGATGTAAAGAAGTCATTTTTGAGTTATGGGCTTGGGCTTAACTAATTTCGCTTTGGAGGTGGGTGTTTCGGGTAGAACCTCACTAAAAATTGAAGGGAAGGGGAATAGTGAAATGACTCTGTTGTCTGCCTATATTACACTCAAAATGCAACTGCTGATGCCCGTGTCACACCTCACCCTCAAGTAAAAACAAACACGCAAGCATTCATTGCCCTGCCCGCTTGCATCTCCTCTCCCCTTTCCCTCTACCTCGATCCCCTGCCTGCAGCACTAGGGTTCCTCCAGCGAGCCGTCGCCACTGGTCCCATCTGGCCTGGTCCTCGACGATGCTATGTCCAGCTAGGCTACATGGCCGGCGGGTAGGGGCAAATCTCCCTGGCTGCTCCTCCCTCTGGCGCCACCCCTCATTCTCATGGTCTCCAGCAGCTGCTCCATTGTGGTTCGTCCAACGCACTACTCCGGCGGGCGCTGCACAACTACGGCTGATGCCACACTGCGGCAGAAGGCACCTTATTCCCCCTCCCCTCCTCCCAGGCCATGGCCTTGAGGTGCTGTTGAAGGATGAGCTCATCCAACAAGGTGAGGATCTTCTCTGATTTTTTGCCAAATTTTCATTCTGATCCACTATACGATGAATTGCTATGAGCTGCTTCTGCTGCTGCTATATGATGCATTGCTATGAGCTGCTCCTGCTGCTGCTATATGATGAATTGCTATGAGCTGCTGCTGCTGTATGATGAGTTGCTATGAGCTGCTGCTGCTGTATGATGAATTGCTATGAGCTGCTGCTGCTATATGATGAGTTGCTACAAGCTGCTCCTGCTACTGCTATATGATGAATTGCTATGAGCTGCTCCTGCTGCTGCTATATGATGAATTGCTATGAGATGCTCCTGCTGCTGCTATATGATGAATTACTATGAGCTGCTCCTGCTGCTGCTATATGATGAATTGCTATGAGCTGCTGCTGGTATATGATGAATTGCAGACTGCTGCTGCTGTATGATGAGTTGCTATGAGCTGCTGCTGCTATATGATGCTTTTCAGGTGGTGTTGCTATACGATAATAACCAGCCACTTGGACCATCGAATTTCAATAAATAATTGTTCTTCATTTAAATGTGGGTCATGCGTTCTTCGTTTAAATTAGGCAATGAGATCTCTATGGAAAACATTGACCAAAGTAGACTGTGCCAAGTAGATGGTATCTTTGTATTTGCATTTTGAGCAAATAGTGATGGTCTGTTTTCCTATCATATTAATTACTGCACTGGGTTCAATTTGTGATGTTTGCAAGTCAAATTAATTTCCATATGGGCGGCAAAATGAAAAAAATATAATGCAATCTAGACTTTCCATTGACCATACCAAAGATAAGCTGAAAACGCAATGAAAAGAACTGGTTGGCTTATTACATGGAGCTTATATTCACAGGTGCTTATTTTCTTAGGATAACTCGTAATAACTGTCCCTAAGAAACTTGGCTAATAGTACTGGCATACAAATAACATGTCACGATGATTGCAATGGAGGAGTGACGTACCATAGCACACTGTATAGGCTCACCGCTGCCTCTCCTTTTTTTGCGATGTTCCATGAAATTGCCACATACATCTTGTACTTTTTCATTGTGTAACCCTATCTGCAAGTTGACACGGCTAATTTCAGACATCTCTACATGATAGTACATTGCATATCCCTTGCGCATATTTAAACCACCAATTAACGATTGTGTGCGTACCATAAACTAGCCATGACTCTGTATGCTGGACTAGCAGGCACTCTAAGGGAGCCTAATGTAGTGCACTGGAATTCCTACATGCCACCTACGATTTTGTGTAATGTACTGCCCCTGTTCCTAAATATATGTCTTTGTAGAGATTCCAGTATGGACCACATACAGATGTATATAGACGCATTTTCGAGTGTAGATTCACTCATTTTGCTCCATATGTAGCCTATAGTGGAATCTCTAGAAAGACTTATATTTAGGAACGGAGGTACGAGGTAGTATCATGTATGACATCTACATATCTAATTTAGCAGCCAGTAGTAGAAATCATTGTCTGCATAAAGGGATTACTGGTCAAAAATCCTAGCAAAGCACGCTGGCAGGCACAGAACAATACAAGAGAGAGAGACACGCTTACAAGATCATAGCAATGCCTCAGTCCAGGATCTTGGTTGGCCAAGCTGTTAGATCGAGAAGAAACATCGTCCTTGTAGTTTTTGCCAGCTGCATAACAGGTAACAACGACCGGTTAGTATATTTGAAGTACATCGGGCAGGTGATGCTGGACGGGTTTAAAGGTGACAAGTACCTAGGCCGTGGCGGGTGCTTGGCATCTCTCCAGATGGTGGGAATCAGGTTAGAAATGTCGAGGGTGATGACGCTGCGCTGGCTGTCGGGGTCCGGTAAGGAGATCTAGAACCGTCGAGTAGGGTGTTTGTGGAGCGGCTCCGGTAGGGTGGACTACAGTGTGGGCGAAGCGGATCTGTGGCCGTGGACGAGCGCGTAGGTGAAGCTGCTCCGGTGGTTGGGTTAAGGATGGTGTCGACGACGCGGGTCTGCGGCCGTGGA
>NC_057802.1:38552626-38670581 GCF_018294505.1 Triticum aestivum
ACGATGCGGATCTGCGGCCGTGGACGGGGCGTCAGAAGCTGCTCCGGTGGTTGGGTTAAGGGTGGGGTCGATGATGCGGATCTGCGGCCGTGGACGGGGCGTCAGAAGCTGCTCCGGTAGGTTGGATGAGGGTGCGAGGAAGCGGATCTGAGGCCGTGGACTTGTGAGTTGGCAAAGCGGCCCCGGTAGGGTTGAGAATGGTACAGGCGAAGCTACCCCGGTAGGGTTGACGATGGTGTCGGCGAAGCGGCTTCGGTAGGGTTGAGGAAGGTGTCGGCGAAGCGGCTCCGGTAGGGTTGAGGAAGGTGTCGGCGAAGAGGATCATAGGCCGTCGACGGGGGCGTCGGTGGGGCGGCTCCGGGGGGTGTGGACGAAGCGTCTCCGGTGGGGAGTACGAATGAGCCGCTACAGATGCGCGGCGGTTGACGAGAGTACCGGCGAAGCAGATCCGGCGCCGTGGACAAGGCCGGCACTGAATGGGCTGTGGTATAGTGGTGGATGAACAGTCTACTTGTTTCTAGGGGAGGTGGGAGGGGTAGATGCGGCCGCAGAAGCAGATCCGGCGAGGTGGACGCCGCTGGCAGTGAATTGGCTATGGTACGTCGGTGGATGAGCAGTCTAGGGTTTCGAGAGGGAAGGGGAGAAAGGGCGATGAAGTATGGACGGCGTGATGTAAGATGCTCTCGTGCCGTGGAGTTAGTCGTTTTTGCGGGAGGGGGAGAGGAAATGGGGGTGCCGTGTAGTGGGGGAACCGGAAGTTACCAAAGCAGCCCCGACCTATCATGTAGATGAGGGCGGTATTGTAACTGTTGGTCTCCGTGCACCAAGGACAAAAGGGGGATTTCGCGTGCTAAAGACTAAGGTGGCGGAAATTTTAGAAGGAGGCGGGAGATTTTGCCGCCCGCGGGATCGTTCGCATCCAGTTTCAACTAATTTTGGACCGTGCTAGCGGGAAGGTCATGCTAGACTGTGTACACGGGGCACGCGTCAGCAGTTAATAACTGGTGTGAAGTCCACCCTAGAAAAAAGACAATAACTCGGGATGATGCGCCGATAACTTGGACGTTCACACGGGCGCGGCCAATCGTACGGGTGTAGTGGCGCGTTCACAAAAAAAGGGATCAAACACTCAGCCTATGTATTTCTCGTGTAAATAGATAATTTAGTGCCATTGGTTATTTACTTTAAACATAATGCATTGACGTGTTAGTGTAGAGGCGCACAAAAAGAAATGGATATTGTAGTCAGCTACTTAAAAGTGTTACCTCATATGATTACATAGCCTCCATTTCATAAATAGCGTACCCGTTCAATTCATATATGAATATTACATATATTACTTCAAAATAGAAACTTAAATCATCCAAGACCAATGAATTTGAATGCAAGAGTAACAATGGTGCATATACATGATAGCTACATTGGTTGTTTGAAGAAACATCACTGTAACTTTGGCATGCACAACTGAAAAGGTTTATTTAAATGGAAAAAATGTGATATGTGAGTGTCCAATCTTTATAGTGTTGAATCGATATTGTACCTTTGGCCACGATACGAAGTAGATATTGACTTATGTTCAAGCGATGCACGTCCACGATCGCTAGATAGTCATACGTGAATGAATTGTGCAATCTCTCTCACACACATACATATCTCATTTCCCTGTGGGCATCGGAATCACACACGTGCACTTCGTGTATTTCTCTCCCTCCGTCAGGGTTAAATCGTCTTTCTACCCCGTCCTACAAGTCTCTCACACAGAAACACACACGCTCTCTATGTCTAACACGCCCACCCCTTTAATTCCGCCCACCCACAGCCACTAATGTCTCAAAGTATAATAATGTCTCTCACACATATGCTATCTACCTATCCCTTAATATAGCTAGATATGTGTCACACAAACTCCTTCTCCCTACTAGCAAGATGCCCATGCGTTGCACAGAACATCAAGATGCATTTGTATGAGAAGTTTATCTTGTGGTAGAAAAGGATGAACGAGGGAATGCCTTATTTGCAAATGCGGAGAGGGGTGTGGGTATCTTTTTGCAAATTGCCATAGTTTCCTTCCTGTCCGTCGGATATAAATCGGATGGCCTATATTGCAGGATGGCAGGAACACCATCATCACCAACTCTGTTTTTTTATAAGAGTAGAGATATGTGAGTGTCACTGCCCCCCCACACACACACCCACACTTCCCAACACCGAAGGAGTAGGGTGACACCTCGATCTTGATACTAATCTATCGACTGGCTTCTCTCTCAAACATACACACACACTACGCGGCACCGAAGGAGTAGGGTGGCACATCGATCTTGATAATAATCTATCTACTCCTCTTTCAAACACACACACACACACACACACACACTCGCTAGTTGTGCCTCTGTGCCTACCGCGCACACTCTCGATACGTCATTCTCTCCCTCCCCCCCCCAACAATGACAGCAGAAGGGTGACAACTCGATCTGATCATAATCTGTCAATTGGTTTCTCTCTCAAACATTGTGTCTTGGTGCCTCGCTTGGTAGCCCCCTCGATATGTAGACTTCTCGCGCGCGCACAGCTGTAGTGACGATGACGCTGAACCCAGTGTGCCTTGTTTTTACCGGCCCCATGTGATAGTTTTCACCATGTTTTCTGTTAATTAACAAGGCAACCTTTTCTTTGTTACTACTAGTGAATCTGAAATCATCGGGGCAGACATAAAATATATCACTTCAACCCAATTATCGTAGCAACTAGTTTAAAAGAAATTAGCTAGCTGCCCGTGCGTTGCACGGAACATCAAGATGCATTTGTATGAGTAGTTTATCTTGTGAGAGAAAAGGTTGAACGAGGGAAGGCCTCATTTGTGAACGTGGAGAGACGTGTGGGTATATTTTTGCAAAATTGCCATAGTTTCTTTCCTATCCGTTAGATATAAATCCGACGGCCTATATTGCAGGATGGCACACACACCATCATCACCAACTCTGTTTTCTACCCCCTCCGTCCGAAAATACTTGTCATCAAAATGGATAAAAAGATATGTATCTAAAACTCAAATACATCTAGATACATTTCCTTTTATCCATTTTGATGACAAGTATTTCCGGACGGAGGGAGTATTTGTCTTTTTAGAGATTTCAACAAGTGACTATGACCGGACCTTACCAACATACTCAAAAAAGTAGTCCATAATTTTGATGTTACCCTCTTTTCTTGGCGGTGCAGTGCCATCTGGATACCTCATAAATAAATCAAGGACAAATCTGACCCCTTCCTGAAAAGACATACGGAGCAAAATGAGTGAAAACACTCTAAAATATGTCTACATACACATCCGTATGTGGTAGTCCATTTGAAATCTGAAAAAGACAAATATTTAGGAACGAATGGAGCATATATAAGAGTAGACATGGAGATATATCTCCTGCATGGTCTACAACAAAAATGTGCTGGGCTGGTTAGCGCCGGATGCTCGCAACACGATGACATGAGTTCGAATTCTGTCTTTTAACTTTATATTTTTATATTATATATTACTCTACTTATTTAATATATACTTCTTTCGCTACTGTACTGACAGTGGGACCCACAGAGTACTTAGAATACAAGATTAAGGATGGACTTGTTTCTTTTTAACTTTCTGTACGAAGCTGTAGCCACCCTGCAAGTCACGTGTACACTGTACATGCAATTAACTTTTTATAGAGGGACAATCATACAGGCAATTAACTCAAATGGATTGGATGTCACTCTATTATTTCGAGCATAAAGAGCATCTCCAACGGCAGCCGGCAAATTTCCTCCCGCTTCCTTAAGCGGAGGACGACATCAAACGCCAGCGGCATACATTTTTACAACTCTAACCACCTAGATGAAATTCGTGCAAACACGGACTGATTTCATATAAGCATGAAGGATTTCGTATAAAAAAGCCGGATCTTCATATAAACATGATCGATTTCATTACATTTACATGAACTAAGAGGTGCCAATCCGGCTCTCTTGTATAATTAATACTCCCTCCGTTCGGAAATACTTGTCCTAGAAATGGATGTATCTAGACTCATTTTAGTTCTAAATGGCCACCCGCGGATCCCTTTGTCTTCCTCATGTCTGTCAGACACTTGCGGGGTCGACGAAGGTCCTCGGAAGAGACGAAGCAGCAAAGAAACCACCTGAATCCGCGGTCGTCGCCTCGGCGGTGGCCTTCATGGGTCCCAAGTGGCGGCGGCCTCCCGTGTTCTACTTCTCCTCGATGATGGCGGCAGACACGGAGAAGCTGGCCACCGACTCATCGCTCTCCACGCACCCGGCTTCTGTCTCTGCCTGCATGGCGCTGCCGCAGGCACGGGAGGCGCGCCCATAGACACGGGAGGCGCGGCCACCGCAGACACTGGTGGCGCGGTACGACGCAGCAGCGACGGCGCCCGTACCGGTGTGCGGTGGAGCAACTCGCCACTCCTCATCGAGCTGAACTGGAGCAGCGAGTTGCTGAACCACGCGCCTGCTTGGGGCGGCAACTGGCTCCGTCGGGCCAAGCAAGGTTGGTGAAGCACCGAGCGGCCTCGCCCGTATCCGGAGGGCTCAGCGGACCACCCAGCCGGGTAATATGCCGGAGAACGGCTCATCGGAAGCCATCGGAAGAGTGGAGAAAATGGTGAAGGAGGAGATGGGGGAGCAGCGGAGGGGTGCGATTCTTGCCCGCTGTCTGTCTGGCCTCGTGTAAATAGAGGGCGGACGGTAGGAGCTTGGCTGGCGTCTGGCCTCGTTTAAACTGAGGGCAGACGGGAGGAGCTCGGCCGGTGTTGCGTTTAATTCCGGCCCGCTCATGAACGGACGTGTGGCAGGAGTAGGATTCTCGGTTTGCATGCGGGTTTAACGGAGGGGTTTAATGGAGGCGCCGGGCGTGCAGCGGGCGGCGCAGTACTATTTGATTTGACAGCAGTAATGAGTCGTCAAATCACAAAGGCCCTCGCCTCTTGTGAAACCGACCGAGCTAGACTGCCCCGCCCTCTAGCCTTTTAAAAAATGTATATACTCCACTTTTGTACAGTAGTAGTATCGATGGATTGCGCCATGGAGCAAAACTTTGAAATTAAAAAAAAGGTGGTACATATAGAGAGCGCTCGTCGCCAAATTATGCATATAGTACTACTAAAAAGGCTTGTCACAATAATGGTGTCCAGCACAAGTGCACAACCCACCCCTCAAATAAAACTAAGCACCCTGGAATTCTTTGACAAAACTAAGCACCCTGAAATTCTTTGACAACTAAACTGCTGGCTATATGATGTTGGCCATATATATTGTACGTATATAATGTGAAGAAACGAGTGGTAGTACTATACCAACTAAAAGATGAAATGTAAGAAATACTAGTATGTACGTACTGAAGAGTTAAAGTAACAAGAAGAAACATAACATAGTTCTGCTGGGGGCTCAGCACAACACACCCCTCAAATCAAATTAAGCACACCTGAAATTAAACTTTGCAACTATTCCGGTAGACACTGCATTAGAACCACCATGAGCAACGACACTGCCACCTTACTCGAAGTCCTCGTCCACGTCCTCGACTTCGTCCTTGTCCCTCTTCCTCTTGGCCGATACTTCTTTGCTTGAACCGCACACTTGGCTGTTGCTCTTCATCCAACCCTTGTAGATATTGAAGCAAAGGTAGCCATCCATTGCAGTGTAGTGGATGTGGTCTATATCTAGTACATTCCGCTGCCATGCATGACGATGAAACGTGTATGGAGGTTTCTCCAGTTTACCGTACGAAGGATGAACCATGGCTCTTGCCAGGGTCAGCATTGAAGGCTGACGAGAGGACGCCAGCCGATTCTTCTAGAGGTCGAAGGTGTTGCCTACAACGAGGCCTATCCGACGCAGGACTTCTTTGTCGTTACCAAAGTCTACAGTAATGAATTTGACTAGGTTGCTCTCGAGGAAGTCCTTAAAATCCTGGCACTCAACGTCGGCATGGCATATGTGGTAGACCAAGCATAAGTCATGCACGCAAACCTGGATCATGGCGGGCTTCTTCCTCTCTTCGTCCTTTAGATCTTTCTCTCATCCCAGGACTGTGGTGTACTCAACATCTAGCCCAGCGACCCACTCATCATCTGAGTCTTCGAACATGCGTCTGAAGCGAGAAAGGCATCCTTTCACCGTCGCGGAAGAACGGGTGTAGATGACGTCGAACTCATCGCCGGTGATGGTTCTAACCTTGTACTCACCGCCGATCGGGGAGATTTGGGACGCCATGGATTTGGGAGGAGGGTTAGGATTAGTGGAACTGCCGTAATGTGAATGGACGGGACGACTAGGAGCGAACCGCTGTAGTATTGAAGGACGTGCGGGGACGAGTAGGAGCGAACTGCCAGCGTGCGAATGGCAGGGTAGTGGCTTTCCATTCTCCCATGATACGGGCTTCCGAGAGCCCTTGGATCTGAGATCGAACGGTTGCATGGCGTGATTCTAGACCTATGGGTGAATATCCTATCCTGGAGGGTTATTCTGCAAATTTTCAACAACTTAGCATGCGACCGTTTGATCTCAGATCCAAGGGCTGCCAGCAGCCCGTATCGTGGTCGCGCCTACCACGACCGTCGCGTCGCTCGTGCGGTCGCGCCCTTGGAGATTTAACACGGTGCGTTAGGCTATCTGATGTTGGCATGTCATACATAGTCATCACTTAGTCACTCATACTACAACAAGGTTTTGGCTATAAGGTTGGCTATAAGTGTATTTTTTACTTCTCTCTATCTCTTTCTTCGTACTCCCTCTGTCCCATAATATAAGAACGTTTTTGACACTAGTGTAGTGCCAAAAACGTTCTTATATTATGGGACACAGGGAGTACTAGTATTTATTGCATTGCCAAGGAGTGACCTCTTCCAATGAAATGGTGTTGCTAAGTTTGCTTCATTTAATTAGCTATAGACTCAAAATTGTCTTTTCACCTAGGTACACGCGCTTAGCACCGTTTCTTCCTTGGGTCACCAAACTAGTCTCTCTCTTCTTGATTAACTTGCCACATCAGACTTTATGCCTATGTGGCAAGCTTAAGCACCTGTAGGAGCAAGTAAGTACAATAGTGCGCTTTACATGGCCTTTTTGCATATGTGGAGGAAAGAGAGGCAAGGAAAAAGTGAAGAAGTGGGCTCTCATGCAAGAGCCAGCCTCTACTACATGGTGGAGCATTGGGAGAGGCACCTGTATGGAGGTGGTCAGGAATCAGGAGACTCACGCCGGTCGTAGCGCCGCAGTTAAAAATGATAATGGCAAGTCAAATCACGGGGCCCCACCTGTCCAGCAGTAACTCGCTGTCAAATCACACAACCCTACGTTTGCAGCAGCCTACTCCCTCGTCTTCTGGCATCTCTGTCGAACCGACTAGGCGGAACTGCCCCGCCTACCGCGCAGGAAAAGCCTGCGCAGTATACTCCCTCCGTCTAGGTGACCAAGGTGGAGAGGAAAACGAGAGAACTTAATGTTTAGTATTTGCTAAGGCTGGTCGTAATGGTACTAGCCTTAGCAATTTTGATGAGGTGTCATAGAATTAAATGAAGAAAGAGAGAGAGTTGAGTACTATGTGTCATACATGGCAATAAATAAAGTACTACATGATACTAATATATGATACATGGCGCAGGAGTACTAAGTATTATTAATACAGTTTTGCTAGAACTCATCTAGATGAGATATAATTTGGTCTCATTCATCCTTTATAGCCATTGGATGTGATGCTATATAAGATGCGTGTGTGCTGACGTGGGTTGTATTTGTTCTTGTGCAACGAACTGACCACTGCATGTCATGTTTGATAGTCTCAAGTCATTAAAAGCATACAAGCCCCACATCTCTTCTTGGTTGATTCCTCTATTTATGTCAAAAAATAAGAAACAACGTGAGAGTTAATGCACCACGCCTATGTGTTTACTATTTGGTTTTCATAAGATGACTTAATACTCACCTAGACGGAGGGAGTATACGATTTGACAGCGGGCGGCGCAGTTCCCCATACGGCTTTAATGCAGACGAGGGAGGGAGTAGCGGTTCCCGATATGTTGAACGGCCAATGCATCCTCCTTCAATTAATGCATGAGGGAAGTAATGGGAGGAGGTCCGGGAAAAGAGGCTGCACGATGTGAATGCAACGCAGTTTGCCCTCATATAAAGGCGCCCCTCCATTCCAATGCATCTACCACATCATACGCACCTAAGCATTTGCCTAAGCACCTACACTAAGCGCAAAAGAGCTCACTCCAGACCCATGGCGGCGATGCGCGTGAACGGCCAGCGGCTGCGCCAGATGGTCCACGATGCCGGCCTGCGGCATGGCGCCGAGGATCGTCTCCAGACGGTGTTGGAGACCGGCTGGTGGATGGCCGCCGTCGACGCCAACTACGACTCTCAGTTGGACCAGATGATCATTGCCACCAGCAACAAGTTCACCGTCCTCAAGAAGCTCGCGGACGACATCGCCGTACTCCTCCAGCCCGCGCGCCCGGGCTCCTCATTGCCTGCCACCCTAATCGGCCTCCATGGCCGGAACCTCTTTCAAGCACTGGTGGCCCTGCGACTGCCCGCCGACGCCACGAAGAATGTCCACCTAGAGGTCGCGCTCGCCGCGAGGCGCCTCACCCTGCAAAAAGTCATCGACCTACACATCCACGTGTACGAGAAAATCGTGTACATAGGTATCTACAAGGCCAGTGAGGACGCTACGATGTTGGCCTTCCTCAACCGGCTGGAAGCCTTGGATGCCTTTGCTGAGAAGCACCTCGACATCGCCACAAAAGCCGCCGCTCCTTAGCCGCCGGTCGGTGGCCCGGCGCACTAAATTGAGGAGGAGGAGGTCGTACGTTCGTGGATCCATCTTTCTTCTTGCCTTCTGTAACCACCACAGCGATCGCATCATCGTGGCCTTAATTCTTATTGTGCTGTTGCATTCTCGTTCCAGTCAATACCGACATGTGCGATCCCTTTGCTTAATTATATGCATCACTGTAACTAGTACTCTATCGGTCAATTTATAACTTGTGCTTACCTTTTCCATCAACTTCGTGCAACGCGCAGGCATCTTGCTAGAAACACTAGAATATGTCTATATAGTCCGTATGTGATAGTCCATTTGAAATCTCAAAAAAGACAAATATTTAGGTACGGAGGGAGTAATATATTAGGAGTATATCAAAACAATAGTGATTTCTTTCAAGTTTGTGAACAAATACTACTATTCTACTACCTTGGATCCTACGCAACGCACGGACACATTGCTGGTAAAAGGAAAAGGCCTGCCGCGTTCGCGTCGCACCCCCAGACGCCCGGGAATCAGGAGTACAACACGGCCCGTCCGGCACGACACATAGCTTAGGGAAGGCGTGTTGCCTAGCATTTTCACTTTCATGTGGGACCGCCGTTGAGAAAACCGACACCCCGCCCACTGCCGGGTTGGAAAACAGAAACGAGGGGAAGATCTAGCTGTAGCACAGAAGCCAAGAAATTTGGTGTCAGACGGGGCTCGTTGATAGAGTAGGAGCATTCCGTACTAGTACTACTCCTACTAGTACCAAGTTTGTACTCCTAATACTATATTACTAGTACTACCACTATACAACTAGTAGGTACGTGCACGGCACAACATCGTAGGAACAAAAAACGGGAAGATCTTGTTTTGGGTGATTTATCTTTTTTTAATCAACGTAGTATGAATAATATGATGTGGGGGGCACCCATGAAGCTTATGTGGCTTGGTTGCATGGCTACGGAAGGTTAGAGAAAAATAAATAGATAATGTGTTTAGAGTGCACTCCACTAAATAGATATACTTTGGATCCATTGCAACGGACCGGCACATCTATATCTATACCCCCTATATAGTGTGTGAAAAACTTTGAAAGTTGGTCGTTGGATGAAGCCAATCCGACGGTACAAAGATGGCAAATCCGAGCACTACTGGCCGTTGGATATCATCCACCAGATTCTGCCACATGTATAATCTAGAAGACTCCATGGTTGAACTTAATTCATGACTAACTTTGCCACAACTAAGCTTAGGCAAAGTTATTAGTTCTTCAAAATGAGAGCCACAAGTTGGCAAGCCTAAGGGAATCTTGCCACATTTTGTGTGTGTATGTCATGTGGGGCCTTAGTGTGGCTTGCCTAAGGTGTGGCTTGAACCAAACACTCACCTAAGTTAATCAACCTTGCCTAACCTTACATTCCACCAGATTTTGCCACATGTTAGAATCCAGAAAGCTCCACATGTAGAAGCATAATGCACAAACCACCAGAATCTCATGCGTGCAATGCACGTGTACCTTACTAGTACTAGTTGGTAGTAGTAAGAAACAAATTCCAGTTTTGGCACGAGCTCATACTGCGGGAGCACCACAAGGCCTGCCGCAGGAGTTACATTTCCCTCTCGGGGCCCACGGGACCGAACTTCAGTGGCTTAGTGCCCGGCCTATGAGTCAATGACATGCGGACCTTAAATGTGGCTGGCCCACATGTCATTCTCATGGTGGTGGCGTGGTTCGCGACTCACTCGTTCGAGATGAACCAGCCGGTGGTGGCGTGGCCGTGGCGTGGCCGTGGCGAGGGTGCCACAGCTGGGCGTCGGGGCGTTACGAGGCGTAGATGGCCACACCAGCGGGTACTACCTGTAGTACATAAGTACTCCAGCTGAGGATTGATGACCGGGACGAAATGTGTCACAGCCGCTGGATGAAAATTCGATGGTGCGGGAGTACGGATCGGAGCACAGCAGCGGAGCAGGCAAACCGCGTCCAATCGGGTGCGTCTGTGGTAGAAAGTTGATGGTCGCCGCAGTTCAGCTGGCCCGCATGTCATGCACACAAAGGCAGAGGAGCGGTGGGGCCGAGAGGGATGAGGGGCACGTCGGGGGGGGTGAGGATCCCCTGACGCGAACAATCCTACCATTCTGTCACTGACATGTGGGACCCATAAGCGTGGGTCCCACCTGTCAGCGAAGGAAAGGCAGGGCAAGGCAGTGATAGCCACGTCAAAGGATCCATGTCCACGTCGGGGGACGTCGTGCCGTGGGTTGGAGCGGCGTCATGGGAATCGCGTGTGGGTGTGGCAGTGGTAGAAACAAGAAACGTGATGGTCGCCGTGGTTCAACTTCCATGGACAAGCTGTCATGTCTACTGACACATGTATATCAAAACTAGAGTGTTTATATTTCAAGCACGTGAACAAGTATAGTTCTACTACTTTGGATCCATTGCAACGCACGGGCCAGCACATTGGTAGTAGTAGTGTCCATCTCTATCTCTAGAGGCCTTCCCTCGTTCATCCTTTTCTCTCACAAGATAAACTACTCATACAAATGCATCTTGATGTTCCGTGGAACGCACGAGGATGTTTCCTTGGGGGTCTCTCCAGCGCGGCGTGGCCGTAGTTGCAAGTTGACGCCCCTTGACATGCCGACGTTGAGGGGCACTCGGATTTCCTCCGATGAGCAGGTAAGATGAGTTTGATCACGTAGTAAATGCATTCTAAAGACTACTTCCGTGTCCATTTCCTAATTCTCCCCCTGCCCACAGTTTCACAGGTTAGGCTCGGTGCGAGTGGAGATTGGCTTGCATATGTACGGGAGGGTACCAACATCAATTTGCACAACATTTACAACGGTGACACCGTTCCCGTAGAACCTTTGTCCAACATTGGGATCAGCCATGCAACGGGCCACCGCATGAATTGGTACGATGGAACCACGGTGAGATTGAATAAGATAGCACGAACCTTGCACATGGCTGTCAAAGGCGGACCATGCTGTCTGCGGCCGATTTGTTGTCGTACGAGTAGGAAGACGCTGTGCTCCTTTCTAACCGCATCTTCGCGGTGACAAACCAGGGGACTTATTTTGTATGGGACACATCCTACGATATACTCCCTCTCTCCCAGTTTATTTGTTTTGAATCTTTTTGTTTTATAAGTTTCAAATTCAAATTTAGAGCTCCCCATCACATGTTGAGATTACAATGTCCATTAAATCGTTGCGTGCATGTATAGTAAAGAAACAAATCTCATGTTTGGCACGAGTTCGTGCTGCGGGAGCACCACAAGCCCTGGCACAGGAGTTACATTTCCCTCTCAGGGCCGTCGGGACTGAGCTTCAGCGCCTTACTACACCTACCGTTGAGTCAATAACATGTGGACCCGATAGGTGACTGGTCCACATGTAATGCTCCCGTAGGCAGAGGGGCAGTGGGGCCAAGAGGGGTGAGCCGCAGGTCGGGGGACGTGTGGTTTCATGGGTTCGAGCGGCGTCGTGGGAATCGCGGGTGGCTGTGGTAGAAACTTGATGCTCGCCGCATTTTAGGTGGCCCACATGTCATGCACACAAAGGCAGAGGGGCGGTGCGGCCGAGAGGGGTGAGGCGCACGTCGGGGGGCGTGGTGCCGTGGGTTGGAGAGGCGTCGTGGGAATCGCGAGATGAAATGTGATGGTCGCCGTAGTTGAACTTCCATGGACAAGCTGTCATGTCTACGGACACATGCACTGCATACCGATCACTGGAAGGAGTAGCAGAGAAAGCTATATATGCGGATAAATAGTTCCTTATAGTCAAGCGAACCCACGCTACTACTCTGTTCCAAAGACATGCACACCATCGAAATAGTCCATCTATATCAATATACACCGAGAGGGAATAATTTTTTTTACAAGAGAGGAAATAGTTCATCCATCCATAATGCCCTCCTGCTGGTGCAGCCTTTTCTTCTTCTTCTTCTTCTTCTTCTCATTCTCTGCGGGAGATGGCTTCGCAACAAGCTCTTTGGACCTTGCAGCTATCTCGAAACTCACACGGGCATCGAGGGAAGCATATTTTATCCGCTCGTATGTCAAGGGATAATTCTCCCATCCAGATGACCTTAATGCCACCGTCTCGTCACCCTTCTGAAGATTTGTACCGAGCACAAAATTTGCTACGTCGAATAGGGATGGTGTCTGTTTATCACAATCTTCTACAGGAATTTTGATTCTGGTTTGTAGGTCAGCGATGCTTTTCAAATCAAGGTTGTATGGCTCCAGCTTCTGTTTGTCCCCTTCGATGGCTGCCCCACAGAAGTATACGTCCTCCCGAGACAAGAAATCGTGAAGCTCACCTGGTATGGAGGGCGAGTGTATGATTTGGTACACCAAAACATCATCTTCGAAGCACAGCTGAAGGACGGCGGCGCGCTGGATCTTCCCAGGGGCACGCTCCGTGTACTCTGCGTCGAGACCGATGACCCTCGTCTCTCCTTTTCGAGGGAGTTGGATACATTGTTGATCCACTGCCGAACAACCCTTGGGTGGACGGTGACGGTGGCAACTATGCGCATCGAGCCTTCGACGAGGACATGTTGGACGCTAAAAACCTGCATCTCGATCTCTTTCGCCATTTGGAACCGCTGGAACGGAGGGCTATGGTTTGGAGAATTAGGATTAGATGGCTAGTCTAACTGAAGTAGTAGATGATTATTTAAAGAGGTTAAAACAATGTGAACGCAGTGGGGTTTGGATGCAAATGAAGACGAAGGGGAGGTGAAGAAGCCGAGGAGAATCGGTTCCCGGTGGAGAAGTAAATGGGAGAAGTGGCGTGCAGGCAGTTGATTAGACGACTAGGTAGACTAAACGAAAAGGCTATGCGGGTAGACTGATGAGTCGTACCTGTTCGTGTACGTGCCCATCCTTCCTGATAGGTGGGACCTATGCAAACAGATAAAAAAATGTGTCGTAGTTTTTTTTTTGAGCGCGTGAGTGGGAGACACAACATTCTCTGGTTAAGGAATACTCCCTCCGTTTAGGTGAGTATAAGTCACCTTATGAAGATCAGGTTTTCCCAAAACCTTTAGGCGTGGAGCATTAACTTCCTGCTCGATCCCCTCCCAGCCTCGTTAGCCAGCGTTCTCTTCCTTTGCTGCCGCGTTCTACCTTTCCATTTTTCCTCTTCTCAAGTGTGGAACGATCTGCATGCCGTCCTTGATGCACCAGAACGACCACTACATGCATCGCGGCAGGGCGTTGATTGGGCATGCACGAGAATTTGGTTCTGCTCGCAATATGGATGATACCTGAACGATGAAGTGAATAGGCATGCTAGCACGGGAGACCTATTTCCGCTATACAATACTGGAGTACTCATGTAACTACTACTAGTAGTAGTAGTAGTACAACTGTGGTACACTTGATGGTCAAAATACTATTCATCCGGTCCTCACAGTGAAGTGACAACACCCTGCGCCTGACACTAGTCCAGGCGGCGTGTTCGGGTTACCAAAGTCAGCCTCACCCTGTGCACTGTGCAGTCTGTCACCGCCGCTGTACAGCACATTGGCGCCTCGCCTCGTCTCCCTCTCCGCTCCCATAGCACCACTCCATCTCCATCTCCTTCTCCGTCTCCGTCTCCGTCTCCGTCTCCATCTCCATCTCACTGTGCCCCCGTGTACCGTCGCCTCACTCGCCACCCCCAGTGCCACTATTCCCTCGCTAGCCGCTCCAGCACCGACATCCTTCTCCCCCGTAAATCAAGCCCCCTTCCAAACTCCACCATGGCCGAACGTGAACCGCGCAGCATCTATATGAGCCGCGATTGGAGCAATCTCCCCAGTGACATCCTCGACCTCTGTTGTTCGTGTATGGATATGTTGAGCACCCTGCGGCTGGCTTCATGCTCGAGGGACATGCACACGGCCATCGTCGAAGCGAGGCCTAAGCTTTTCAAGACACCCTGCTTGCTGCTATCTGGTCTTGCGAGATTGGCTCACCATGATACGGAGGCGTGCATGATGCCCCTCGACTTCAATCTGATCTCCATTAGCCGAAACTTCTTTGCAGGTATGTAGTGGGTCGCCGTACATCATTTCCCTCGACATCGATCCGATCACCATCGCCCGAAACTTCTTGGCAGGTATGTACTGGGTCGGCATGAACTCCCACTGGATGGCTGCCTTCAGAGAAGACGGTAAAAAGTTGGTGCTCGTGAACTTCCAGACCTCCCATGAGATTATCCTTCCTCCGTTGGATTATATAGAGTATTACCATCGCGGTCCAAGTCATCTAGATTACTACGTCAGTTGGACGGACCTTGTTTTGCAGAAGATTGTAATCTGCCAAGTGCCCACACGACCTGCGAATTATGCAGACTTCAAGCTAATTGCCTTGTTCGACCCCGGACTCGCCTATCTTTACGCCGGTGCCTTCTTTAGCTGGAGACAACTCGGCTCGCAGTGGATCATCGTCAAAGATGATACACACTTCTGTGATGCTATTGAACACAATGGTATCATCTACGCGATGGACAAAGCAGATGGCACCACGTATTGCTGGGACGGCGCGTGTAAGTTGTTTCCGTCTCATGTTAATGATGACGCCATGACACTGTTTAAACTTTTTGTGATGATTGGCATATCCCTGTTTGAGCAGAATTTGAGTAGAACTATGGCAATGTATTAGAGACGCTGTAAATCAGCTATATTTGGAATGAGTTAATTCATGCGATTGTCACCATGTCATTACAGCCAATTTGTACCCTGAATAATCAAACTGTTAGGAATATATGGATATTATCCTTATTTTACAGTAATCTATATACTACTACTAAATATGAGTGTGTATCAATGGCCATGTTAGTTTCCTCATTTTCATGATGTAGAAACATGCACCACACTGTTGGTTTCATCTAACCATGCATTAGGGAAGTAAATGTGCATATGGAGAACTCTATATTTGGAAGTAGTGAAATCCTGCAATGCTTACCATGTGTACATACCTATATTCGCCCTTCAGCAATCAATGGCTAGAATAATATCCTCACAAAATTTTTGCCCACAGAACACAAGTATATAACAATGCATGGTCTGTTAGTTACCTTGAAGAATTTGTTTGCCAGGACAGAACATGATTACTCCCTCCGTTCCCAAATATTTATCTTTCTAGAGATTTTAACAAGTGACTACATACGGAGCAAAATGAGTGAATCTACACTCTAAAATATGTCTACATACATCCGTATGTTGTGTCTATTTGAAATGCCTAGAAAGACAAATATTTGGGAACGGAGGGAGTACATAACATGCATGACATGGTAGTTTCCTGTGAAGAATCGATTGCGAGATAACATGAGTATAACCATGCATGGCACTTCTATATTTTCGAACCCAGTATACATTTCCCTGTATTTTCCTCCCAGTTCCAACAGGGACATATCAATGTTGTTTCTTGCATTATCCTACTCATACTCTGAACAATGCCGATCTTACATTAACAATGCCTGTCCTTTTTGATATGATGCAGTGTCCCTACAGTTACTGCCCTTTGTAATCACACCACCTTTGCCAAAAACAAGGAAGCACAACTGGTTCCTCGCTCGATCAGACGACGGCAAAAGACTGATGATCATTCGGACACATGAGCCGAAAAAGTTATATTGCAAAAACCCCACTGTATACAAGCACCGTGTAATACGTGAGTATCCGGACAGTGGCTGTTATGTCTATGAGTAGGATACCAGCTTGTTGGGGCCTTTAGGATTTTTTAGTTGGAGGCGGGTTAACAGCCTTGGTTCACACTCTCTGTTTCTCGGACTCAATTATCCATTAACTAGGAGATCACCGTTGGCAAGGACCTTGATGGCAGAGAGACTCTATTTGCTATGGAAAACTGTGTCTACACGGCGAGCCCTAGGAGTTCGGGAGCAAACTCCCCTGATTGTCAATGATACAGCCTGCAGCCAAAAGAAGGTGAGAATGACAAAGGCATCCGGATTAACTTTGATCCTTGGATGTCTCAATTATGACAGGCAGTGATGTGGTTCAAGCCTTCAGGTTGATAGGTAATTGGGCTGTTGCATCGAAAGGGCGGAGTACTGGTGTCTCCGGATCACTGGTCGCTGAAGCGGGGCTGCAAATTATGATGGTGTTGGATCATCTCTTCGAATGACTTTGTTGTCTTTGCTGCTGGTTCTGGATGGGTAGTTCTTTCTTTTGTTATGCATATTCCTTGTCATTTGGTCATCCTCGTCTATGTCACTCTTACTATGTAATAGTTGATTCTGTTTAGAATGTCATTCTCGTCTGGATCACGAGAGTCTGAGCGCTGCAGATGGGTGCGTTTTGGTGGTGTAGCAAGACTTCTTATGAACTATCATGTCTTGTTGTTTATGTCAGTAGTAGTCACTAGTCAGTGTTTGAATGTTGTATATATCATTGTTTCGAACTGTTTATTGTCTCGAACTACTGGTGGGCTAAATGAGGGCATCACCATTCTCCAGTGTTCAGAGTATATCTCCTTTTATCAAGTTATATAATTTGAGCTCAGTGTCTTTTCGATGATGTACACTTGTTTGGGCCAGTGAGGTGTCGTTGAATATGGGCCGAGTAGTAACGCAATGCCAAACAGGTCAATTATGACTCTCAGGCCGGGCTCTCAAAACATCCTGAAAAAAAGTCCGGGCTCTCCAAAAAAGAAAGAATAAGGACTCTTAGGTCGACATGTGGGCGCCACCGGTGTTTTCGTGCACTTGCGCGCCGAGAGCATATTGGCGCGTGCTCGAAATTCATGCTACCTTTTCATCCCCAGTCTCCAGCCCCTCCCCGACCTCTGGAATCTCGATTCCTACTCCAGTTCCCCCAAATCCCCCTCCTGTACTCCCTGTACTCAAGCGCGTTATCATGTCACCGATCAACGCGGATCTCCGAGCCGGAGATCCTGAGGTCCGTCCTGCCTTTGGTCGCTGCGTGCTGTCGCTCAACAGTGGCATGGCGGCGCTTGACGACCAGTTTGCCGGCAAAGTGCTGATGGTAACCATCAACGGCGACCGGCCTCCCGTCTCGCCAGACGACCTTGTCAAAGCTCTTGGCATTGCGCACGGCATCCAAATAAGTGACTTGCTCGTCGAAGTCTGTCCGCCACCGGCTGATTTCTTCGTCAGGTTCCGGACAACTTTCGACTACAGTCGTGTGTTCGAATCTTCCCGGCGTTTGTTCTGCGATGGCGTGCTGGTGAGCTTTGATTGGTGGCACCCAGGATGGGGCTCGGTGCCCTCTGAGCTTGAGTTTTTAACAAAGCTTACCTTCCACGGCATGCCTCGACATGCTTGGAACAGCGAGTCCATGAACGAGCTTATCAACGACCTTGGAGGTGAGCTCGTAAGTATGTTTGTTCCTCCAGACAGCTGGGCTCTGACGGTTATGGCATGGATGAAGAAGCCGTCCACCATACCGAAGGTGATTGGTGTTGAGATACCGGTGCAGGAACCGGGGTTGTACTATTCGTCGCCACAAAAGGCCGCCGCGGACCACGTTAGGGATGTACCTGTATCGAGTGTTCGTGCATGTCGAAGAAGTGGTCAATCCATCAATCGAAGTCCTGCCGCCGCCGCTGGTGCTAGGGTCCGTCGATGACGTCCATTACAGGAGTCAACATCAGACTTTCCCCGTGTTGCTCGGAACGATGGATGGCACAGGGCCTACTCCATCGCACGGCGGAGGCCACTGCTTCTTTGGGAGAAGAGGCAGGGCTGGCTGCCTGGATGTGCTCTAATTTGAGGTAACAACTGAATCTTGTCAGATACTAGTTAAATCCGAGCTATGGGTGTGAAGCACTGATATGCCAGTACATTTGATTGTGACCTGTTCTAATTTTGTACCTGAACTTTTTTTAGAAAGGGCTGTACGTCAACTTAATGTGCTAGCAGAACTTATTGTGTTGTCTGTCTGTTTTCTTTGCACAACATTCAAGATATTTCCCCGTCATTGATAAAGACGATGAACCGTTATGTACGACTTCGTTGGTTTCAACATAGCCCTTCCCGTAGCGATCCACTGCTTCCATCCTGATTGTGCCGCCTGCGTGAAATTTTTGTATGCAAGTTCAGTATGCTATGATGTTCTATATGATTGTGTCAACTATATAAGTTTTTACTAAGCATCAGCAATGCATATGGCTGAAAGATGTATTTACGAGCATCGACCGATGGGTCTCGCTCTCTATCTCTCTCTCACACACACACACACACACACACACGCACACGCACAAGTGGGACCCGTTGAATTATTTATTTGCTCGTGACAGCTTTTAATTAGGTTCCACTGTAATCTAATTTTTTTTCTTAAGTTATTAATTGAGCTCAGTGACTTCAAAAAGCTGTACAGAAGCCTTGTTTGGGCCTTTCCGGCGTCGCTGAATGTGGGCTGAGTAACCATGTTAGGTTGTACTGTACTACACAGGCCTTTTTTTTCAACATCAGCAATGCAACTGGACCGACAGTTGTACACAATATCCGGATCAACTTGTTATTCTCCGCCCCGCTGGGCTGCAAACTTTCCTAGGAGATATGCATTAGGCTTAACAAGAAAATGGACTTTAAGAAATAATAAATGGGATGTAATTATGATAACTGGACAGTTATTATGCACCAAACACGTAATTAGTTTGAAAAATATATTATTTTTGGAATTTGAAAATTTTAATTTCATTACTTGTTGCGCGCGCAATATTTCGTTGGATTTTAACGTAATACAACTTTATTTTGAAATTATATTTAACCTGACTAGAAATTTCGGATAAAAATATTTCGGATCCAATCAAAATATGGGAATTTTTTTTAATTCTGTTTTGAGCGGTTGTTTGAAATTATTAATCGATGTCCTAGCTAGAAGTTGGGCTGTACTTTTAACAACCTGTAAATGGGCTGTAGTAAATTCCATTAGAATTAAAAAAGGGATGTACATTCTTACAAATCGCAAATGGACTATATGTTCTCTGCCAAATCCGAGCAGTGGGCCTACTAAGTTGACGCGTACCAAGGGCTTTGTCAACTTAGTCAATATAAACGATTCTAGCTGCAGTGATCGTACGATGTCCATCCAACGACCGTAGTGCTTCTTCAACCTCTGGTCTTCTTGCTCCAGCCGCCCAAAGAACCGTCGGTCGTGCCGCGTGCTCCTGCCTCCCGTGGCCGGCTGTGATGCCGCGGAGGCCTCACCGCCCCGTACTACTCCCACCGCTGGCCAGGCCATCCCTCTACTCACCCACACCCCCTGTTATTCTGCGGTGACGGTAGCCTCACACCGCAGCCGAACCAGTGAACCCTCGTACTCCTCTCCGCGCGGGCTTCCACTTCTGCATCTTCCCCGGCTCCGCGTCGTCCCCTTCCTAGGCCTCGCCGTCGTCCAGAACCGCCCTGGTGCTCTCGGCGCGGCGTGGTTAACGTGGTCAATGACCGACTTCCATCGGAAGAGTACTGTATGTGGAGAGGCTGACAGCTGGGTCCATGCGGCCGCAAGGAAGTGCCTCCTTATTACGCGCAAAATAATTCCTCCACCTGACAGCAGGGACCCACCGGACGGGCCACCTTATTTTGCGAAAAAAAACGTTTCCCCCCTGACTGCTGGGACCCACCGGACGGGCCAGCGTATTTCGCAAAAAAAACGTTCCCCCCGCTGTCAGCTCGGACCCACTGGAAGTGCCTCCTTATTACGCACAAAAAAATGAATACTCCCCCTGCTAGCTGGGACCCACCATGGTGGGAGGCTAACTTGTGGGCCTACTAAGTTGACTGGGACGGGGGCCTTTGTCAACTTTAGTCAATATGAACGATTCTAGCTCCAGTGACCGTACGATGTCCATCCAACGGCCGTAATGCTTCTTCAACCTCTGGTCTTCTTGCTCCAGCCGCCCAAAGCAGCGCCGGTCGTGCCGCATGCTCCTACCTCCCGTGGCCGGTTGTGCTGCCGCGGAGGCCTCACCGCCCCCTACTATTCCCACCGCTGGCCAGGCCCTGCGGCGACGGCAGCCTCACACCGCAGCCGAACCAGTGAACCCTCATACTCCTCTCCGCGCGGGCTTCAACTGCCGCGTCTTCCCCGGCTCCGCGTCGTCCCCTTCCTAGGCCTCGCCATCGTCCATCGCCGTGGTGCTCTCCACGCGGCGTGGTCAACGTGGTCAAGGAACGACTTTCATCGGAAGAGTACTGTACGTGGAGAGGTTGACAGCTGGGTCCACGGCCACAGCCCATTTTTTTTGTGATTTGCCAAGTAAGTCGCTTTGTCAGGCCTGTTGGGCTGCAAATCTTTCAAGACGAGGAGAGCTTTCATTCGGCTGGCCGAGAAAATGGCCCATCAGTAATGAGAAATGGGCTGTACATTTTTAAAACACATCAAACCGGCAATTAGTTTCGAATATCTTTTTTTTCATTTCGAGATTTTAAATTACATTAATTTTTATGCGTGGAGAATTTGTTGGATTTTATATTGATATACATTTATTTTTTAAATCAGTTTGAATGTGAGTCGAAATTTCGGGATTAAAAACAGTTCGGTTCGCACCGAAATATGCAAAATTTCGTATAATTTTTTAACCGTGGCCACAATATGGGCTGTAATGCTAACAAAAAGAATATGGGCTCCAAAAAACCCTTAATAATTAGCAAATGGGCTGTAAATTATTAGAAATAATGGCAGATGGGATGTATGATGTTTTCCACAGATTTGAGGCTTTCCTAAAAAAAGGTTGACGCACAAGCAGTGACTGTTGGATGGCCATCCAATGGCCGTCGTGCTTCTTCAATCTCTGCTCTTCCTGCTCCAGCCGCTCAAACAAGCGCCGGCGGGACTGCCTGCTCCCTCCTCCCTGCGGCCGGCTCTGCTGCCGCGCAGGCCTCACCGCACCACTGTACTCACATCGCTGGCCTAGCCATCCCTCTACTCACCCACACCTGCTGTTATTCTCCGGCGACGGCAGACGAACCAGTAAACCCTCGTACAGTCGTACTCCCCTCCGCGTGGGAAACAACTGCCGAGTCTTCCCTGCCTCCGTGTCGTTCCCTTCCTAGGCCTCGCCGTCGTCCACCGCCCTGGTGCTCTCGGCGCGGCCTGGTCAACGTGGTCAACGACCGACATGCATCTGAAGTGGACTGTACGTGGAGAGGCCGACAGCTGGGTCCACGGCCGCACGCAAGGAAATGCCTCCTTATTACGCGCAAAATAATGATTCCTCCACCTGACATCAAGGACCCACCGAAAGGGCCTCTGTATTTCGTCAAAAAATGTTACCGTCGCTGACAGCTCGGACCCACCAGCTATATCTTCGCACGCAAGGAAGTGCCTCCTTATTACGCACAAAAAAAATGAATACTCCCACTGCTAGCTGGGACCCACCATGGTGGGAGGCTGACTTGTGGGCCTACTAAGTTGACTGGGACGGGGGCCTTTGTCAACTTTAGTCAATATGAACGATTCTAGCTCTAGTGACCGTACGATGTCCATCCAACGGCCGTAGTGCTTCTTCAACCTCTGGTCTTCTTGCTCCAGCCGCCCAAAGCAGCGCCGGTCGTGCCGCATGCTCCTGCCTCCCGTGGCCGGCTGTGCTGCCGCGGAGGCCTCACCGCCCCCTACTATTCCCACCGCTGGCCAGGCCCTGCGGCGACGGCAGCCTCACACCGCAGCCGAACCAGTGAACCCTCGTACTCCTCTCCGCGCGGGCTTCCACTGCCGCGTCTTCCCCGGCTCCCCATCGTCCCCTTCCTAGGCCTCGCCGTCATCCACCGCCCTGGTGCTCTCGGCGCGGCGTGGTCAACGTGGTCAAGGAACGACTTCCATCGGACGTGGACTGTACGTGGAGAGGCTGACAGCTGGGTCCACGGCCGTAGCAAGGAAGTGCCTCCTTATTACACAGAAAATAATGATTCCTCCACCTGACAGCTGGGAACCACCGGACGGGCCACTGTATTTCACAAAAAACGTTTCCCCCTGACTGCTGGGACCCACCAGCTACATCTTCGCACGCAAGGAAGTGCGTCCGGGCAAATAAGCGATTCGCCCCCTGACTGCTGGGACCCACGAGCTACATCTTCGCAAGCAAGGAAGTGCCTGACAGTCGGGACCCACCTGGTCAAAGCGTACGTAGCGTTGTCATTCTGGTCGCGAACGTGTACGTACATATATACTGGTGGATGTAGAGCCGCGCACGTGTCATAGTAGAGGCGCGCACGTAGCATGTACACGTACGTACAGCGGCCAGTGTGCAAGAAAGAAAATACGGCCACGTACGTACATACGGGCAGGGTCTCGAACGCCTACTCGCGCATACATACGGCCAGGGCTCGTGTACATGGCTGGGTCGGAACGAAGAAACAGCGTCGTCGTCGTGTTCATGGGGAGCCAACCGGCTGGGTCGGAACGGAATGCGTCGTCGTGTTCATCGGGAGGGCTTGGACGGAACAGCCGATGGAAACGAGGCCTGGCGTACTGCGGAACGGAGGAAATGGCATTGTGTTCGACCAGCCACGTTTGAAACGGGATCATGTTCATCGGGAGGGGTCTGTCGTACCGCAAAACGGAGGAACCGGACCTCCTACGGTCGAAACGGGGGTCCTGTTGATCGGGAGGGGTGTGGCGTACCGCAAAACGGAGGAAACGGACTTGTGTTGGAGCGCTACGGTCGAAACGGGGGTCCTGTTCATCGGGAGGGGTGTGGCGTGCCGCAAAACGGGACTCCACGGGATACTGTTCATCTCCACCGTCGACCCCCTTCAGCCTCCACGGGCTACTGTTCATCCATTGTCGACCTCCTCCAGCCTCCACCTGCGACTGTTCATCCACGGGCTCCTGTTCATCCAGCCTCCACCACGCGCTACTCCACCGGCTACTGTTCAACCAGCCCTCTCCACGGGCTCCTGTTCAACCACCCCTCCACGGGCTACTGTTCATCCAGCCCTCCACCGTCTACTGTTCATTCTGCCCTCCACGGGGTGGTCCTGTTGATCCTGCCCTCCACGGGGTCCTGTTCATCCAGCCCCAACCGGCTCAATCGATCGGGGTCCTGTTCATCCAGAGGCAACACCACGGGGTCCTGTTCATCCACCCCCACCGGGAACTGTTCATCCAAACCCCCCAGCAACGCTCACTATTCATCCAGAGGCAGCATCGATCGGCTTCAGTTAGCAGCAGTAGCAAAGGAATCGCTCGATCGGGTTCAGTTAACAGCCATCGATCGATCGCTCGGGTTCATTAACGCGTAGCCTGCAGTGCAATCGCTCGGGTTCAGTTAGAGCCCAACGCCTCGTTCGAGTTCAGTTAGAGCCAACGCCTCGCACACACGCGCATACGTGTACGAGATATACGCGCATCGCTCGGCCCCGACCTCCCACTGTAACCGGGAACTCCCCGAAATTTTCCTCGCCCAAAGAATGTTCATCGGGAGGGCTTGGACGGTGTTTTCCGTCATGGACGGCCCAAAGAATGTCATGCAGCTGTGTCTCCGGCCCGCCCAGGACGAAAAGCCCATTTTCTGTCATGATTTTTTGTCATAGAAGTAGGAACCCACCACATCTATGATGATACCGGGTTTTGTCACAATTATCGTCATAGAAGTGTCATATGTATGACAGAAAAAGAATTCGTTCGGCCCAAAATGTCACGGATGTGTCTTTTTTGTAGTGATACCTTTGTTCACTTTGCCATCCTTCTTATCCGCCAAATACTTGGGGCAGTTCCGGTTCCAGTGACCAATCCCTTTGCAGTAGAAGCACTCAGTTTCAGGCTTAGGTCCAGACTTGGGCTTCTTCCTGGGATTGGAAACTTGCTTGCCATTCTTCTTGAAGTTCCCCTTCTTTCCTTTGCCCTTTTTCTTGAAACTAGTGGTCTTGTTAACCATCAACACTTGGTGCTCCTTCTTGATTTCTACCTCTGCAGCTTTGAGCATAGCGAAGAGCTCGGGAATTGTCTTATCCATCCCTTGCATATTATAGTTCATCACGAAGCCTTTGTAGCTTGGTGGCAGTGATTGGAGAACTCTGTCAATAACACTATCATCTAGAAGATTAACTCCTAGCTGAGTCAAGTGGTTATGATACCCAGACATTTTGAGTATGTGTTCACTGACATAACTGTTCTCCTCCATCTTGCAGCTATAGAACTTGTTGGAGACTTCATATCTCTCAACTCGGGCATTTGCTTGAAATATTAACTTCAACTCCTGTAACATCTCATATGGTCCATGACGTCAAAACGTCTTTGAAGTCTCGATTCTAAGCCGTAAAGCATGGCACACTGAACTATCGAGTAGTCATCAGATCGAGCTTGCCAGACGTTCATAACATCAGCATCTGCTCCTGCAGCAGGCCTTTCACCTAGTGGTGCATCAAGGACATAATTCTTCTATGCAGCAATGAGGATAATCCTCAAGTTATGGACCTAGTCCGTGTAGTTGCTACGATCATCTTTCAACTTAGCTTTCTCTAGGAACGCATTAAAATTCAAGGGAACGATAGCACGGGCCATTGATCTACAACATAGATATGCAAAAACTATCAGGACTAAGTTCATGATAAATTAAGTTCAATTAATCATATTACTTAAGAACTCCCACTTAGATAGACATCCCTCGAGTCATCTAAATGATCACGTGATCCAAATCAACTAAACCATGTCCGATCATCACGTGAGATGGAGTACTCTTCAATGGTGAACATCTCTATGTTAATCATATCTACTATATGATTCACGTTTGACCTTTCGGTCTCCAGTGTTCCGAGGCCATGTCTGTACATGCTAGGCTCGTCAAGTTTAACCTGAATATTCCGCATGTGCAAAACTTTCTTGCACCCATTGTATGTGAACGTAGAGCCTATCACACCCGATCATCACGTGGTGTCTCAACATGACGAACTGTCGCAACGGTGCATACTCAGGGAGAACACTTATACCTTGAAATTTTAGTAAGGGATCATCTTATAATGCTACCGCCGTACTAAGCAAAATAAGATGCATAAAAGATAAACATCACATGCAATCAAAATATGTGACATGATATGGCCATCATCATCTTGTGCCTTTGATCTCCATCTCCACAGCATCGTCATGATTTCCATTGTCACCGGCTTGACACCTTGATCTCCATCGTAGCGTCGTGGTCGTCTTGCCAACTATTGCTTCTACAACTATTGCTAATGCATAGTGATAAAGTAAAGCAATTACATGGCGTTTGCATTTCATACAATAAAGAGACAACCATAAGGCTCCTGCCGGTTGCCAGTGAATTTTACAAAACATGATCATCTCATACAATAACATATATCACATCATGTCTTGGCCATATCACATCACAACAAGCCCTGCAAAAACAAGTTAGACGTCCTCTACTTTGTTGTTGCAAGTTTTACGTGGCTGCTACGGGCTTCTAGCAAGAACCGTTCTACCTACGCATCAAAACCACAACGATGACTTATCAAGTTTGTTGGTTTAACCTTCAACAAGGACCGGCCGCAGTCAAATTTGATTCAACTAAAGTTGGAGAAACAGACACCCGCCAGCCACCTTTATGCAAAACTAGTTGCATGTCTGTCGGTGGAACCGGTCTCATGAACATGGTCATGTAAGGTTGGTCTGGGCCGCTTCATCCAACAATACCACCGAATCAAAATAAGACATTGGTGGTAAGCAGTATGACGATCACCGCCCACAACTCTTTGTGTTCTACTCGGTCATATCATCTACGCATAGGCCTGGCTCGGATGCCACTATTGAGAAACGTAGCATGCAATTTCAAAAAATTCCTACGCTCACGCAAGATCTATCTAGGAGATGCATAGCAACGAGAGGGGGAGAGTGTGTCCACGTACCCTCGTAGAACAAAAGCGGAAGTGTTTGACAACGCGGTTGATGTAGTCGAACTTCTTCTTGTTCCAACCGATCAAGCACCGAACGTACGCCACCTCCGAGTTCTGCACACGTTCAACTCGATGACGTCCCTCGAACTCTTGATCTAGCAAAGTGTCGAGGGAGAGTTCCAACAGCCCGACGGCATAGTGACGGTGATGGTGAAGTGATCCGCGCAGGGCTTCGCCTAAGCACTATGTGAATATGACCGAAGGTGTAAACTATGGAGGGGGGTCGTACACGGCTAACAATTGTTGGTGTGTGTTCTAGCGGTCACCCCCCCCACCACACACACACACATATATATAGGTTGGAGGGGAGGAGAGGCAGCCAAGGGGGGCCCAAGTAGGAGGAATCCTACTTGGGCCCCTAGTCCAATTCGCCCCCCCCCCACCCCCCTTTCCTTTTATCGGAAGAGGGAAAAGGGAAGAGAGGGGGGGAAGGAAAGGGGGCCCCCCTCCTCCTTCTCCTATTCGGCCTCCTTCCTTAGGGGGGCGCCACCCCTTTTGGGCTAGTGCGCTCCCCTCCTATGGCCAATAAGGCCCATTAATCCCTCGGGGGGTTCCGGTAACCCCCCCCCCCCGGTACTCCGATATGTACCCGATACACCCCGAAACACTTCCAGTGTCCGAATATCATCATCCTATATATGAATCTTTACCTCTCGGCCATTTCGAGACTCCTCGTCATGTCCGTGATCTCATCCGGAACTCCGAAGAACATTCAGTCACCAAATCACATAACTCATATAATACAAAATCGTCATCGAACGTTAAGCGTGCGGACCCTACGGGTTCGAGAACTATGTAGACATGACCGAGACCCTTCTCCGTCATACCGTAATGACAACATACGTTATTACCTTTGTCATTGGTATGTTACTTGCCCGAGAGTCGATTGTCGTATCTTCATACCTAGTTCAATCTCGTTACTGGCAAGTCTCTTTACTCGTTCCGTAATACATCAACCCGCAACTAACTCATTAGTCACATTGCTTGCAAGGCTTCTTATGATGTGTATTACCGAGAGGGCCCAGAGATACCTCTCCGGTACTCGGAGTGACAAATCCTAATCTCGATCTATGCCAACCCAACAAACACCTTCGGAGATATCTGTAGAGCATCTTTATAATCACCCAGTTACGTTGTGACGTTTGATAGCACACAAGGTTTTCCTCCGCTCCGGTATTCAGGAGTTGCATAATCACATAGTCAAAGGAATATGTATATGACATGAAGAAAGCAATAGCAATAAAACTGAACGATCAATATGCTAAGCTAACGGATGGGTCATGTCCATCACATCATTCTCCTAATGATGTGATCCCGTTCATCAAATGACAACACATGTCTATGGTTAGGAAACTTAACCATCTTTGATTAATGAGCTAGTCTAGTAGAGGCTTACTAGGGACATTGTGTTTTGTCTATGTATCCACACATGTATCAAGTTTCCGGTTAATAAAATTCTAGCATGAATAATAAACATTTATCATGATATAAGGAAATATAAAATAACCACTTTATTATTGCCTCTAGGGCATATTTCCTTCAACTACAAGCAAAAAGTAAAGGAGATTTAACACACATATTGTTTGAGTTTTGAGAATCGTTAGTTGCGCATTTGTTTATCTATGTCCAGAACAGAGTGTGCTGCAAGGATATACTACTATTTTGATTCAGCGGGATGACTTACTTCAAATGCCGAAAATACGAAATCAGTACCAAACGGAGTCCAAACGCTACAAAACTTTTTGATGATTTTTTTGGACCATAAGGGACCCTAGAAGCTTTGGGAGAAGACCTGAAGTGTCACGAGGGAGCAACAAGCCTGATAGGAAAGGTCTGAGTGGTTTTCTTCAAAGTTTGCAAAACTTGCAGTGGCATTTTTCAAAGTTTGGAAATTGCAGCGGCGTTTCTCGGAATCGCCAGAATCCGAGTGGCATTTATCCAATTAACCCTTATAAAAATACAGTTCTTACTCTACTCTCCATCTCCAATTGATAATCATGTATTTATAAAAATGTTCAATGCATATAAAAATTGTTCATCGTGTATCTATAAAATATTCATCTTGTTTGTAGGAAAGGTCGTCGTCTATTAAAAAATATTTGTTGTGTATCTAGAAGTTGATCATTGAGTATTTAAAGGATGTTTATCACATATTTTTAAGGATTTCATCTTTTATAATTAATTGATTTTACAAAAATGCATATTTACTTATATACACCCCAATTTGGTTTACTTATAATTTGGTTTTTTTTTCTTGCATATTTTTAAGGAAAGGTCGTCGTCTATTAAAAAAATGTTCATTGTGTATATGGAAAACATTTGTCATGTATTTTTAACATACTCATCTTGCATTCCAAAAAAAGGATCATGGTCTTTTCAGAAAATATCATCATGTATCTAAAAGATGTTCATCGCATATAATAAAATCTCATGGTTGTTACCTCATAATTCATCGCGGAAACACTGGTTTTCCCCGTCACCTACTTCAGATGAGGAGATGATGAGGGCTAGTGGCACAAACCCTAGCGCCGACATTGATGAGGCATCTCTTGTTTGCCACCGGGGGGGGGGGGGGGGTTAATGGCCTCACTACTAGGAAAAGGCCTACTAATGGCGCACCTAATTTGGCCATTAATGGCGCATTAGTGGTGCGCCATTAGTACCACGCCATTAGTATATTTTACTAATGGCGCACCAGTGGTATCCATTTGGTATCCATCTGGTATACTAATGGCGCACCCCAGATGCGCCATTAGTATCTGGTATACTAATGGCGCACCCCAGATGCGCCATTAGTATATACAACAGTGCGCCATTAGTATGCCTCCCAGGGGGCCATCTATACCCAGGTGCTTTGGCATACTAATGGCGCACAACAACAGGATGCGCCATTAGTAACTTCGGCATACTAATGGCGCACTGTTTAGTGATGCGCCATTAGTATCCTTTGCTATTTTTGAATTTGGATCTGGATCGCCATTTTTGTGCCCATTTTTTGCTCGTTTTTTTGGCTCTTTTTTTGCACGATATTATTTCAAATTTTGTTCCTGTTTTTGGATCTTGTACGTTCTTTTGCCGTGTTCTTTTGCCGGAGAGGAGTTCGCCGGAGAGGAGGAGGAGGAGGAGGAGGTCGCCGGAGAGGTGCTCGCCTACATCGCCGGAGAGGAGGAGGAGGTCGCCGGAGAGGAGTTCACCGGAGCATCGGAGAGGAGGAAGGAGAAACCATGAGGGGAGCTCACCGAAGAGGAGGGAGGAGGAGCTCACCGGAGAGGAGGGAGGAGGAGCTCACCGGAGAGGAGGGAGGAGGAGCTCACCGGAGAGGAGGGAGAAGGAGATGAAGTGGAGGAGAGGTGGAGTGGAGGAGAAGAATGAAGAGGTAAGGAGGAGAGGACACGCCCAGCCATATATACGGCATAGTAATGGCGCACCGTGGGCAGGTGCGCCATTAGTAAAAAAAAAATTATTTTTATTTATTTTGAATTTTGAAGGCGGGAAGATACTAATGGCGCACCATGGGCAGGTGCGCCATTAGTAACTTTGTTTTTTATTTTTTTGATTTATTTTGAATTTTGAAGGCGGGAAGATAGTAAGTTTGATTTTTTTTTGAATTTTTTTGCCTCTCCAGATCTTAAAAGCCCCGTATCTTTTTTTCTGTTAGGTTTTTGAGGATTTTGAAAATGTTTAACGGGGATCCCCGGTTAAATTCGGATGTAACTTTTCGAGTAGATGATTTTTCATATAAAAAACTTTTTCATCCGAGTTCGTATGCAAAAGTTATGTCCATTTTAAGAAATTCCAGAGAGATTTTGCAAATAAAGTCGAAATTCATATTTGTTAATTTTCCCAACAACTAGACCACATATCACATGGAAACTTATTTTATTTTATTTTTTTTACATTTCCATCATTTTCTTTTATTTTTTTTAAACTGAAAAGGCGGTCCACGGGCGGGGGGGGGGGGGGGGGGGTGGTGCATTCGGTGGAATGGGCCAAGTTACTAATGGCGCACCGTGGGGGTGGTGCGCCATTAGTAGTTCACCTAGTAATGGCGCACCTTCCCGACCGTGCGCCATTAGTAGTTTTTCAAAAAAAAAATTGAAACAAACAAAATTTGTAACAAAATTACTAATGGCGCACCTGTGAGTGGTGCGCCATTAGTAGTTCAACTAGTAATGGCGCACCGTGGGAGTGGTGCGCCATTAGTAGTTTGAACTACTAATGGCGCACCACTCACAGGTGCGCCATTAGTAGTTTAAAAAATAAAAATAAAAAAAATTGGAAAAAAAAATGAAACATAATTACTAATGGCGCACCGTGGGGTGGTGCGCCATTACTAGTTGAACTACTAATGGCGCACCATCCCACGGTGCGCCATTAGTAGTTTTGAAAAAATTAAAAAAAATTACTAATGGCGCACCGTGGATGTGGTGCGCCATTAGTATTTTCACACTAATGGCGCACCGACACATGGTGCGCCATTAGTATTTAGTAATGGCGCACCACATGTACAGTGCGTTATTAGTGGCCATTCCATCTATAGCCCTTTTCCTAGTAGTGCCTGGGCTAAAAAAGGGGGTCTTTGCTCGCTTATATGGGATGGCATTGTGCTTGTAAATAATGTGAAGTGGCGGGAGGGCATGTGGTCGGTGGAATGCACGTTCATCCTCTAGGTGGAAGATGTGCCACATGCTGGCCATGTATGTAATGGAGACTATGTCGTCTTTGTGACTTGTGAGGTACTTGGTACGCAGAGAGTTCATGGCTGCCATAGACCGGTCACCATTTCACATAGCCAAGCTAAGATGATGGAAGCAAAATATATTGCATCATGTATCATTTTTCTACATGTTCGACTACTTTTGGTGTTTTCATCATACTTCTATCTAATTTTTTTTTAAATTTCTGGCCAAAGTTAATTCTTGGTTGCAGCGAGCACCCGGTAAAAGAACATTAACTATTGATGCTTAATTAGTTAACTAAGAGTATCATTAAACTCATGAAGTAGTTAATGGTCGTTCTAGATTCGTTCCTCTCGAAATTAATTTTCCCTTTTTTATTCATATTTAAAACAGTGTAAGCAGAACATAATTACAAAGGGGAAATGGAGTAAAACAAAAGAAAGAAAGGGATTGATCATATGTCGAGCCCATAGCCCAGAATTGCATCTACACCAACTAGGGTTGTAATTTCTCCATAAAAAGGGGGGAGGGGGGTTAATGGCCTGGGCTAAAAAAGGGGGTCTTTGCTCGCTTATATGGGATGGCATTGTGCTTGTAAATAATGTGAAGTGGCGGGAGGGCATGGAGTCGGTGGAATGCACGTTCATCCTCTAGGTGGAAGATGTGCCACGTGCTGGCCATATATGTAATGGAGACTATGTCGTCTTTGTGACTTGTGAGGTACTTGGTCCGCAGAGAGTTCATGGCTGCCATAGACTGGTCACCATTTTACATAGCCAAGCTAAGATGATGGAAGCAAAATATATTGCATCATGTATCATTTTTCTACATGTTCGACTACTTTAGGTGTTTTCATCATACTTCTATCTAACTTTTTTTGAAATTTCTGGCCAAAGTTAATTCTTGGTTGCAGCGAGCACCCAGTAAAAGAACATTAACTATTGATGCTTAATTAGTTAACTACGAGTATCATTAAACTCAGGAGGTAGTTAATGGTCGTTCTAGATTCGTTCCTCTCGAAATCAATTTTCCCTTTTTTATTCATATTTAAAACAGTGTAAGCAGAACATAATTACAAAGGGGAAATGGAGTAAAACAAAAGAAAGAAAGGGATTACAACCCTATTTTATGGAGAAATTACAACCCTGGTTGGTATAGATGCAATTCTGGGCTATGGGCTGGACATATGATCAATCCCTCACACGCAATGCATCTTGTTTGAGGCCCATTTCAATGTTAGCCTTAGCCCATGCAGTGAGGCACTCCTGGAAACCTGCCCAGGTTTAGGTGAAAGTGCCAAAAATCCGCCCGGGTTTAGGCAGAAAAATCATTTTCTCAAAGAACTCCAACGCGCCCGACCTCACAGGCAGGTTTCCTCATCTCAGGCCCAGTCTTAAGCTGGTTCATCTGCCATGCCCGTGTGAGGCAGGTCTTAGTGCACACATGCGCGTTTGAGCAAAACAAACTCATGCCAGCGTAATTATGTTTTCGTGATGCTCGTAGCATGCGTACATGCACATGGAGTTTTTTTTACCTCCTTTTTTTGTGATTAGTGAACATCACGTACCCTAAAAAAGATATTTTTGGAGTGGGTACGGTGAATCTTTTGCAATGCTTAATCTAGTCTCCATCTCCAATTGATAATCATGTATTTATAAAAATTGTGCATCGTGTATTTAAAATGTTAATTTGATAAATGCCACTCGAATTCTGCCGATTCCAAGAAATGCCACTGCAATTTTTAAACTTTGAAAAATGACATTTCCAGTAGTATTTTTCAAAGTCTGAGTGGCTTTTTCAATTTTTGCAAAACTTGTAGTGGCATTTTTCAAAGTTTGGAAATGGCAGTGGCGTTTCTCGGAATCGCCAGAATTCGAGTGGCAGTTACCAAATTAACCCTTATAAAAATGCAATGCTTACTCTAGTTTCCATCTCCAATTGATAATCATGTATTTATAAAAATATTCAGTGCATATAAAAATTGTTCATCGTGTATATATAAAATATTCATCTTGTTTGTAGGAAAGGTCATAGTCTATTTAAAAAAATATCTGGTGTGTATCTAGAAGTTGATCATCGAGTATTTAAAGAATGTTTATAGACTATTTCTAAGGATTTCATCTTTTATAATTAATTGATTTTACAAAAATGCATATTTACTTATATACACCCCAATTTGGTTTTTTTTTCTTGCATTTCTTTCTGTTTTGTTCATCGCATGTTTAAAAATTGTTCATTGTGAATATGAAAAATGTTTGTCATGTATTTTAAACATACTCATCTTGTATTCCAAAAGAAAGGTTCATGGTCTTTTCAGACAATATCATCATGTATCTAAAAGATGTTCATCGCATATAATAAAATCTCTTAGTTGTTACGTCATAATTCATCGCGGAAGCACTGGCGTTCCTCGTCACCGACTTCAGACGAGGAAATGATGAGGGCTAGTGGCGCAAACCCTACCGCCGACATCAATGTGACATCTCTTGTTTATCACGCCGAGGGGGGGGGGGGGCGTTAATGGCCTTGGCTAAAAAAGGGGGTCTTTGCTCGCTTATATGGGATAGCATTGTGATTGTAAATAATGTGAAGTGATAGTAGGATGGGGCATGCGGTCGGTGGAATGCACGTTGAACGCAGCGAAGCTCCCAGAGACGAGCTTTTCTACTCACATGCAAAAGAGCGACAACTAGGCTTATAAGTCAAATAAAAGCCACCTGTTTGGTTGGGCTACTAGCTTATAAGCGTGGAAAGCCTGCTAAAATCCCAACCAAATACCGCCACAAACTGTGTTGCATCACGCAAGTAGACATGGCTGGCTATTTATTGTGATTATTAATTGGGCTTCTCATGATGCATCTTAAGTGACCGAGTTGTTTAATAGTAGCTATATATATTGATGACTAATTGCATATTGTGTTCTTGCTATAATCAGATAAAAGATCCTGCTCTCTAGTATATAATGTATAATATGCTTTAGGTGCAAAATTTTATAGATGGATTTGAGGACTAACTAGAAACAACAGGAGGAAGGCATGATTATAAATGTCCAAACACTCCCTACTATTACAAGTCTAACATTTCGTAATACAACAACAACAACAAAGCCTTTAGTCCCAAACAAATTGGGGTAGGCTAGAGGTGAAACCCATAAGATCTCGCAACCAACTCATGGCTCTGGCACATGGATAGCAAGCTTCCACGCACCCCTGTCCATAGCTAGCTCTTTGGTGATACTCCAATCCTTCAGGTCTCTCTTAACGGACTCCTCTCATGTCAAATTCGGTCGACCCCGCCCTCTCTTGACATTCTCCGCACGCTTTAGCCGTCCGCTATGCACTGGAGCTTCTGGAGGCCTGCGCTGAATATGCCCAAACCATCTCAGACGATGTTGGACAAGCTTCTCCTCAATTGGTGCTACCCCAACTCTATCTCATATATCATCATTCCGGACTCGATCCTTCCTCTTGTGGCCACACATCCATCTCAACATACGCATCTCCGTCACACCTAACTGTTGAACATGTCGCCTTTTAGTCGGCCAACACTCCGCGCCATACAACATTGCGGGTCGAACCGCCGTCCTGTAGAACTTGCCTTTTAGCTTTTGTGGCACTCTCTTGTCACAGAGAATGCCAGAAGCTTGGCACCACTTCATCCATCCGGCTTTGATTCGATGGTTCACATCTTCATCAATACCCCCATCCTCCTGCAACATTGACCCCACATACCGAAAGGTGTCCTTTCGAGGTACTACCTGGCCATCAAGGCTAACCTCCTCCTCCTCACACCTAGTAGTACTGAAACCGCACATCATGTACTCGGTTTTAGTTCTACTAAGCCTAAACCCTTTCGATTCCAAGGTTCGTCTCCATAACTCTAACTTCCTATTTACCCCCGTCCGACTATCGTCAACTAGCACCACATCATCCGCAAAGAGCATACACCATGGGATATCTCCTTGTATATCCCTTGTGACCTCATCCATCACCAATGCAAAAAGATAAGGGCTCAAAGTTGACCCCTAATGCAGTCCTATCTTAATCGGGAAGTCATCGGTGTCGACATCACTTGTTCGAACACTTGTCACAACATTATCGTACATGTCCTTGATGAGGGTAATGTACTTTGCCGGGACTTTGTGTTTCTCCAAGGCCCACCACATGACATTCCGTGGTATCTTATCATAGGCCTTCTCCAAGTCAATGAACACCATATGCAAGTCCTTCTTTTGCTCCCTATATCTCTCCATAAGTTGTCGTACCAAGAAAATGGCTTCCATGGTCGACCTCCCAGGCATGAAACCAAACTGATTTTTGGTCACGCTTGTCATTATTCTTAAGCGGTGCTCAATGACTCTCTCCCATAGCTTCATTGTATGGCTCATCAGCTTAATTCCACGGTAATTAGTACAACTCTGAACATCCCCCTTTGTTCTTGAAGATTGGTACTAATATACTCCGTCTCCATTCTTCTGGCATCTTGTTTGTCCGAAAAATGAGGTTGAAAAGCTTGGTTAGCCATACTATCGCTATGTCCCCAAGACCTTTCCACACCTCAATGGGGATACAATCAGGGCCCATCGCCTTGCCTCCTTTCATCCTTTTTAAAGCCTCCTTTACCTCAGACTCCTGGATACGCCGCACAAAACGCATGCTGGTCTCATCAAAGGAGTCGTCCAGTTCAATGGTAGAACTCTCATTCTCCCCATTAAACAGCTTGTCGAAGTACTCCCGCCATCTATGCTTAATCTCCTCGTCCTTCACCAGGAGTTGGCCTGCTCCGTCCTTGATGCATTTGACTTGGCCAATATCCCTCGTCTTCCTCTCTCAGATCTTAGACATCTTATAGATGTCCCTCTCACCTTCCTCCGTGCCTAACCGTTGGTAGAGGTCCTCATATGCCCGACCCCTTGCTTCACCAACAGCTCGCTTTGCGGCCTTCTTCGCCATCTTGTACTTCTCTATGTTGTCTGCACTCCTATCCAGGTATAGGCGTCTGAAGCAATCTTTCTTCTCTTTAATCGCCTTCTGGACATCATCATTCCACCACCAGGTATCTTTATCTTCGCTTCTCCTTCCCCTGGACACTCCAAACTCCTCCGAGGCCACCTTATGAATGCAAGTCGCCATCTTCATCCACACATTATCCGCATCCCCTCCTTCCTCCCAAGGGCCCTCCTTAATGACCCTCTCCTTGAACACCTGAGCTACCTCCCCTTTGAGCTTCCACCACTTCATTCTAGCGACTTCGGCACGCTTATCCCGCTGGACACGAATCCGAAAGCGGAAGTCAGCAACCACCAGCTTATGCTGGGGTACAACACTCTCTCCAGGTATCACCTTACAGTCTAGGCACGCACGCCTATCTTCTCTTCTCGAGAGGATAAAATCAATCTGGCTAGAGTGTTGGCCACTACTAAAAGTCACCAGATGTGATTCTCTCTTTCTAAAGAGGGTGTTAGCTACAATCATGTTGTAGGCTAGAGCAAAGCTTAAGACACCTTCTCCTTCTTGATTCCTGATGCCATAGCCAAAGCCCCCATGCGCCCCTTCAAAACCTGTGTTAGATGTACCCACGTGGCCATTGAGGTCTCCTCCTGTGAAGAGCTTCTCACCAATCGGTACACTCCTAACCATGTCTTCCAAGCCTTCCCAGAACTCCCTCTTGGTGTTCTCATTGTGGCCTACTTGCGGGGCATACGCGCTGATAACATTGAGAACCAAGTCCTCAACTACCAGCTTGACCAGGATAATCCGATCCCCACGTCTCTTGACGTCTACCACTCCATACTTGAGGCTCTTGTTGATCAAGATGCCTACGCCATTTCTATTTGCAGCCGTCCCCGTGTACCACAGCTTGAAGCCGGTATCCTCCACCTTCTTCGCCTTCTGTCCTCTCCATTTGGTTTCTTGGACGCAAAGGATATCAACACCTCTCCTCACCGCTGCATCAACTAGCTCCCGAAGCTTCCCTGTCAGAGACCCTACGTTCCAGTTACCTAAGCGAATCCTCCTAGGCTCGGCTAGCTTCCTTACCCTTCGCACTCGTCGAGTCAAATGCGAAGACCCTTGCTCATTTTCCATTACATCTGGGCGCTGATGTAGCGCGCCACTAAGGATGCGACGACCCGATCCTCGCTCACTTGCCACCGTATCCGAATCAAGATACGGCGCGCCACTTGGGGGGTGACGGCCCGGCCCTTGCCCATTTTCCACCACACCCGGGTTCCGATGTGGTGCGTCGCTGAGAGGGTTACGCCCCAACAAGTCTAACATTTCGTAATACACATATTTAATGTTGCCTCACCCCATGTTACGCTTTTGTGTAAAACAGGACCTGTTGATTAGTGATTTAGTTGCTCCTTGTTGAACTTTGTTTTGTTTCTTACACATTTAGGTAGGTTCTATGACATAAACTACAGATATGATTTGGCTTCAGATCTAGCATTACTAGTGTGTGATTACGATGGATATGAGGTTTGCTTAGTTGATATGCTAGCTCCCAGCTCATGTTTGAAGAAATCAACGAGCTTTAGAAGTATTGATAACCTACGTGAGTTTAGGTTGGTCTTCGGTGCAATTAATGGTTGTATGCATTGGAAAAATATGAACATGTGTTACCAAATAATCGTAGGATTCATGGTTGTTACCTCATAATTCTTCTCACCAGGTAGTCATTTCCTCATATGTACACCAGATTGATAAATGTTGCATTCATAGTAATGTTCTACTAATTAAGTATAATTATTATTTATGAACTTGTAGGAAGATTGCAGCTTTGATTTCGATAATGCCATTGGTGGTTGCTACTTGCTACTTTTACCACACTCATAAAGTCGGTATGCCGGATCGGTGTTCTACGTGAAATTAATGTGCACATTCTGCCAGTTCAGATTTTAGAAGTGTGGAAATACAAATATGTCAGGTTTTGTTCTATATGTTTCCTTTAGTTATTCTCTTTATCTCAGTACCATTGTTTGTTTCACCATGTTGATGTGATTTTTTTAGGAAACTTACCATGAATTATTTTGTACCAGCCAAACATGCTCAATGATACCTTGTTTGTAAGATGATAGAAGCTTAGCACTATGTACCATGCATCTTGCCATGACTTGCAACATCTATTTAACTCATATTTGGTTGTGTTCCTAATAATGTAGAAGAATCTTATTGTTGTTGAGACAACAATTGGTTGAGATACTAATATCCCTTACATTCATCTTTATCAATAAATTCACAAATATTCATCCAATCTGATTAACAAACATAAAACGAGAAACGTTTATGCCAATTGACAATCATTTGTGTATGAGGCCTGTGTTAAAGAAAATTGGTGCTCCAAAAAAAGGTTTTTTACTCTTTGCCTTTTTTCCAAGAAACAACATATGTCTTTTCGTCGTTAACATTGCAAGCATATAAAATCCATGAATAGACACAATGTCAAAAAAATCAGGTTTTTTTATTTAGTTTAACATTTTTATACTAAAATATGTCTTCCTGGTTATATACACTTGACTTCATATATATTGCAGGAAATATGCAATGCACGTGTGATTAAATGTTTGGAGTGTGGTGCTTATTTCCTCATTCTATAATTTCCTTTGCTAATTTTCTCCCAGAGATTGGATCGGATTTAAGGTGTATCCAGGTTGATCGTTGAACTTGGTGTCTCTTTGTGTAACATCAGCTTTCAGAAGTTGAAGAAAATGGAAGGCCGTCTGTGTGTGTGGTGGTGGTGGTGGTGTGTGTGTGTGGGGGGGAGGGGCGGGGGGGGGGGGGGGGGGGGGGTATCGCATTCTTTTGGTGTTACCACTATTTCCAATTCTGTCAAATTGTATTGTTGAAACAGATCGGCAAAAAATCATGTAGATAATTAATTGTCTCAACACGTGACCAGCCTAATATCTCTTAACTTGATTTCCGTTACTTGCATAATGTATGTATAATTATAATATTTTTGTTAAATTAGTAATATATATGTTCATAATGTATGTATGATTATAATAATTCAAAGTATACGCATAAATATAAGAAAAAACAGAAAATAAATATTAAAAAAAGATGAATGAACCACATTAGCAATCAAAGCATAGGTTTTCTGCCTTGGAGAAAACATGTATTGTCAGGTGTGGCTGCCTGGGCTGGGCCTGGCATATCTTGTGAAGGTGAGAGGAGCCACTCATTTACTAATGGCGAGATATATTCGCGCCCTAGCTTTTCCCGGGAGCTCCCTTTTCGCCGGAGCTATAACTCGCTTGTAGCAAGAATTATGTTCCCCTCACGTGAAGCTTTTCCATGTCCGCTACAGTACCGGTCCGGCCCACTTTTTCGTTTCTTCACTGTCGTTGTGCTTCGCCCCTTCGCCTGTTTTTTTTTCTATTTGGGTTGCCTATTTTTTTTTGGTTCTTTCTTGATTTTCTTTAGTTTTTCTTCGGTTTTTTCCTTTTTCTTTTCCCTAGTTTCTTTGTTTCTTCATCGTTTTTTCTTTTTCGTTTTTCTTTTACATTTTTCTCTGGTTTTCTTTGTTTTCTTTGGTTTTCATTGTGTTCAACGGTTTTCATTGTGTTCAACGGTTTTCATTGGTTTTTTAATTTTATTCTCTTCAAAAAATGCCTAAATTATTTACATATAATGTACATTTTTCATATATCAAAAATATTATAATATATATTGATATTTTCATACACGTGTACATTTTTTTATACATATGAAACTATATTTTTATATATGTTCTACATTTTAAAAGTATACGGTTAACTTTTTTTAAATGTGTGTATTTGGTTGTCTACATTTTACGTATACATGAAGAAAGAAATTATTCACCATTAACTAATTTAAATATATTATTTTACATTTTTATATATAATAATTAACATTTTTTCAAATACATGTTTTTATGTCTACTTTGTGCCATACACAATGTACTCCCTCTGTCTCTAAATATCTTCTTTCTAGAGATTTCAATGTGGACTACATACAAATGCATATAGACATATTTTAGAGTGTAGATTCACTCGTTTTGCTCTGTATGTAGTTCATATTAAAATCTCTAAAAAAGACTTATATTTGGGAACGGACGGAGTACATTTTTTGTATATGCTTTAAATTTTCAAATAAGTGATTAACATTTTTTGAAACACATGTCTTTGAACATTGTTGTTCGAATATGTGTTAAAAATACAAATACATGTTGGATTTTTTAATTGCTATCAAATATTTTGTTTTCCTCTATTTCTTCACCGGTTTCCTTCAGTCTTCTATTTTTCTTTTTTTTCACCGGTTTTATTTGTTTATTTCCCTTTTTTCCCTTTTTTTACTTTTTTTTCGTCTATCTTTATTTTTTTCTTATTTTTCATAGGTTTTGTTTTTGCTTTTTTCTTTCATAGCGTTTCCCATTATGGACGCTTCTGGGGGCGAGGCTCTCCTAGGTCTCGCAATAATAAGCAAGACATAAAAGCGCAAGGTTTTTTTTTGAGATAGACATAAAAGCGCAAGAAGAAGGAGCATAAGATCATGTATCTGGTCCGGCCCACATTGGTAGACAGGCAGGGATATTGTTGGTTACGTTTAGGGTGGCTTCTCGGGCCCGTGGGCCGGTTGCCATGCCCGGCTCTGTTTACCCTTCCTGCATATGTATGCCATGCATCCGAATTTGTGTTCTCCCCGGCCCCACAAACCCCAAAAAAGAGCCGGCGCCAACTTCCCTGCCGTCTCTTCTCATCTATATATTCGAGCGCCGCGTCTCCCACCCATCGACCAATCGCTCGATCTATAGACCTAGTTCGACAGGAGCGATCTGCACACACGCGCGTAGGAGATCGATCGAGATGGCAACCAGCAGCAGCGGCAACACGACGGTGACTCTCCGCAGCTCGGACGGCGAGGAGTTCGTGGTCCAGGCGGACACGATCGCGGCGGCGTCGGTGCTGATCAAGAACATGCTGGAGGAAGGCTGCGCCGCCGGCGCGATCCCGCTGACCCAGGTGACGGGCCGCATCCTGGCCCGCGTCGTCGACTACTGCAACCGCCACTACGCCGACGCCGACGCGGCCGCGTACGTCGTGAAGACCACCTTCTCGTCGGGCGACCCCGACCTGGATCGGTTCGACACCGACTTCGTCAGCGGCGTCGACCAGGACACGCTCTTCGACCTCCTCCTCGCCGCCAACTACCTCGAGGTGCAGGGCCTCCTTGACCTGGCGTGCAAGACGGTGGCCGACCAGATGAGGGGCAAGACGGTCGAGGGCATGCGCGCGCACTTCAACATCCTCAACGACTACACCAAGGAGGAGGAGGCCCAGGTCCGCAGCGAAGTTGCATGGGCCTTCGAATGAGTAGACGCCTAGACGGACACGCATCGTCACTGCCTTCACAGGCATGGGCCTTCGAGTAGACGTACGGGCAAATCACTGGCCATCACTTTTCTTTTTCTTTGGGGGATTTGCTGCTGCCATAAACTAGCATTGATAGTTCTTATACACATTTAATGGGAGCGCTTATATGTCAGTCACCTGAAATAAAAATTTATTTCCCCATAAGCGATTTTCTGGTTTGCCTGAAAAGTTTATTGTTTGCTTATGTGAATACTGCATGCCAAGAGAAATCAGGTAACGGGGGCTTCTATTTAGATATGCTAGATCAACACTACTCACCTGTTGAAGACACGAGATGATGGGTAAAGGGCCAAAGGTTGGGGAAAAAAAAGCTTGGAACATGTGTTTTTCTTCTCCCTAATTGATCTGATATTCTTTAAAAAACGTTTATCCGATATTAGAAACCGAAAGATTGTACCCTTCTTTTGTTTATTTATGGGGAAACACTTATCATCAACCGACGGATAACTGGGCTGCGTCCGTCACCTTCGCTGCATGACACGCGTCCCGCATACCATCCTTCAATAAACTCGCTTTTGCAACAGGAGCTATGCTTTCGAAACATATGCAGTGTTGCAATATTCTATGACGGGTCTACGTTTTACAACAAAACTTCTCTTGTGAATTATTTCTGCAACAAGACCTCAGTTGCAAAAAAAAATTACAACAAAATCTCAGTTGCAAAAAAAAACAAAAAAAAAACGATGTTGCAAAAGAAATCCGCAACAAGACCTGTGTTGCAGAAATAATTCCGCAACAAGACCTATGTTGCCGAATGGAGGCACGTTCGGCCGTGTGATGCGGTAAATCCGACGGCTCGTGACCCGGCTGCCGGCGGACGCGTAGCACGCCCCTTTTTTATGTCTATATATAATTCAAAATTTGGCAAATGAATCATTAGTAATATGTTACCAAGATTATTTTCGTGTAAGAAAATGGACCCTGATAAGTGCCAGACGTACAAATGCCAACTCCAAACTTTTTATATGGCAAGATTAATGATGCGAGGATGGAAATTTTAGTTGTCAAGTATGCTTTCTTTTCAGATGGCAAATTTCTGTTTTTTTGTTTGTTTTTTCTTTTTCGGATTGCAACTTTAGTTGTAAAAAACGTCACGTGCCGAAGTGCTTTGTGCCACATGTATGGCACTTATCATTTGGAAAAATATATTAATCAGTCATAGCGCACAATGTGACTTCTTCATGCTTTAGCAGGTAATTAATTATGAACATCCCCATCCTGTTTTTATGAAGCAAGTTTATCTATGCAGAGGCAGTGAATTTCCATGTATACGATCCAATTTCATTGATATAGGAAAGCTTGGAGTGCTGGTAGCCATTCTGGTATGATTTTTCTGCTCCTCGGGAAACTTCTTTTAAAGCTATATATACTAGCGAAACCTTACTTTGCAACCATTCCTTGTAAGGACGTGCTTATCAAAGTTTTGAGATGATGTTGTATTCTTATTTGAGCTGCCTCAAAGTTTTGGGTGAGAACTACATATCAAACAAGATCATTTGCATTTGCATGAATATTGAATGGTTTCACCTAAATAAAGCATGTCTCGCATAGGCACGCGCGGGTTTTATCTAGTCATCTTAATTGAACAATTAGCATCTACAGTCGGACTAGGCAAATATAAACCACTATATGTCCGGTCCATCCCTCAAATGTCGGCATCCACAGTCGTTCTATGCAAACCCCCAAATCAATATACAACCTCATGCAACCTAGATCAACACACATACTTCATTGTTCATACAGAACAAAACACATACTAGTTCATACAGGACATAGCATAGGGGAGTTCATCACACATGCCATCGGACTAGCAAAATTAGGAATGTTCTACTAGTTAAAATAGGCTTCGTATATAGTTCATCCATGACTACCCTTGCCCTTGTCCTTGTCCTCTTGGTCACAATGGTAGCGTTGAAAGAAGACACAGGGGTCGAGATGGATCTGCTCGGCGCCGAAGTTGGAGGTGTCAGATGCAGCACCGGTCTCCTCCTCCTCTTTGGAGGGCGGGTCGGCGAGGGCATGGATGTCTTGGATTTACCCCACCGTTAGGGCATGGGCCGCCCGGGCTTGCCGCTTTGCCAGGTGTTGGAAGAAGGAGAGATTCAACACAATTGCATTAGCTCAGAGGCTGGGTTTATATACAGTTACATGACCGCAACCACGGCTAGATCGTGTGCCACTACTCTTGCCACTACGCCCACTACAGGCACTACCATGGTCTGGCCGTGAACACAACTGCACAAGCACACGCGCTGGCAACACGCACACACACACACTGGCTATGTTTGCTGACACCCCCCCGCAGTCGTGACATCGTTGGAGGAGACGCAAAGACTGGAGCGGAATTCTCACCGAGGAGCTGCCGGAGCCAGACGCACTCGGCGACTGCATTCGCCACGGCGCGGTACTCAGCTTCCGCGCTGGAGCGGGACACAGTAGCTTGGCGCTTGGATGACCAGCTGACGAGAGCGTCGCCGAGGTAGACGCAGAATCCAGAAGTGTAGCGGCGCGTATCTGGGCAACCGGCCCAGTCCGCGTCGGTGTAGGCGCGTAGGTCGAGGTTCGTCGAGGCATGGAGATGGAGGCCGAGACCGGTGGAGCCCCGAACGTAGCGAAGCACACACTTGAGCAGAGCCAGGTGCCCAGCCCGCGGGTCGTGCATGTGCAGACACACTTGTTGCACGACATAGGCCAGCTCAGGGCACGTGATCGTGAGATACTGCAGAGCGCCAGCCAGGCTGCGGTAGGCAGTAGGGTCGTCGACAGGCGGTCCGTCGGCAGCGGGCAGCTTGGCCTTGGTGTCGACCGGAGTAGTGACGGGCTTGCAGGTGTCCATGCCGGCGCGCTCGAGGATGTCATCCGCGTACTGCTGCTGGGAGAGGAAGAATCCCGACGGCGAGCGAGTGACGCGGATGCCAAGGAAGTAGTGCAGTTCACCGAGGTCCTTCATGGCGAACTCGCCAGTGAGCTTGGAGACGATGCGGTGGAGAAGCGCAGCACTGGATGCAGTGAGGACGATGTCGTCCACATACAACAACAAGAAGGCAGCATCTGCGCCGCTCTTGTAGAGGAACAGCGAGCTATCAGAGCGCGTGGCGCGGAAGCCGATCGTGCTGACGAAGCCGGCGAAGCGCAGGAACCAGGCCCGTGGCGCCTGTTTCAGACCGTACAGAGACTTGGCGAGCTTGCAGACATGGTCAAGTTTGGCGGCATCAACAAAGCCAGCAGGCTGCAAGCAGTAGACCTCTTCGCGCAGATCGTCGTGAAGAAAAGCGTTCTTCACGTCGAGTTGATGGACAGGCCAACGCCGGGAACAACGACCGTCAGAAAGGCGTGAATGGTCACCGGCTTGACAATAGGCGAAAAAGTCTCGCCGTAGTTGACGCCGGGGCGCTGACGGAAACCGCGGACGACCCACCTGGCCTTGTACCGCTCGAGCGAGCCATCGGCACGAGTTTTGCGGCGGTAAACCCATTTTCCCGTGATGAGATTAGCACGAGGCGGACGGGGAACCAGCTCCCAGGTGCGGTTGCTGACAAGGGCAGTGAACTCGTCGCGCATGGCGGCGAGCCAGTTTGGATCGCGGAGCGCGGCGCGGACCGAGGTGGGAAGCGGAGAGGCACCGGCAGGCGGCGTGGTGTCGACAACACATGCGTAGTCGCGGGCATAGCGCAGGTTAGGTCGAAAGACGCCAGCGCGCGCACGCGTGACAGCACCTGGAGGTGGAGGTGGAGCGAGCGGCAGCGTGGAACCTGTAGACGAGGAGCCAGCTGAGCTCGACCGGGGGGGGGGGGGAGTGCGCGGAATATCCCACTGGATTTGAATCATGTGTGTGCGTAGCCGGACCGCTGGATGGCGATCGAGCGGCTCCATGTGAACTGAGGAGAGGCGCGGGCGGAGATCGAGCAATGGCGTGCGTGGGTGATCGCGGAGGTGGACAGAGCCCACCGGCGAGGGGTGGCGAGATGGGAGGGGGGGCACGACGGGGCGGCGGAGATGGGTGGAGCGATGGCAAACGGGAAGGTGTGCTCATCAAACCGCACATGCCGTGAGGTGAGAACACGCCTCGAAGCGTGATCAAAACACCGATAGCCGCGGTGATCGCACGAGTAGCCAAGAAAGACGCAGGCGATCGAGCAATGATCAAGCTTGTGACGGGAGGTAGCGGAGGTGTTTGGATAGCACAAGCACCCGAAAACGCGGAGAGGAGCATAATCAGGTGCAACTCCGAGAAGGAGCTCGTGCGGCGTCATGGGCGAATTGGCGTGGCAGGGGCGGCGATTCAGGAGAAAAGTGGACGTGCTAAGGGCCTCAACCCAGAAACGTGGCGGCATGGAGGAGTGGAACAGAGAGCGCGGACACCATCATTGAGTGTGCGCAAGATCCGCTCGGCCTTGCCGTTCTGCTGACTCGTATAAGGGCAGGGGCATAGGATAGTGCCATGAGCAGCGAGGAGAGAGCGAGTGGCAGCGTTGTCGAACTCGCGGCCATTGTCAGTTTGTAAAGCGAGGAGAGGGCACTCAAATTGAGTCTGCACATACGCATAAAACTGAACAATGACAGACAAGGCTTCAAATTTGTGGCGTAAAGGGAAAGTCCATACATAGTGCGTGTAGTCATCAAATTACAAGGTAGAATTGATAACCAGAGACACTCGCGACAGGAGAAGTCCAAACATCTAGATGCAACAATTGAAAGGGAAAAAAACTATGACTATGTGCTTGTTCGAAGGGAAGGCGCGTGTGTTTGCCCAGACGACACGCGCGGCATGAGTGTGGCGAGGACGGGGTGCAGACGAACTCGAAGCCGGCGATCAGAGCGCGCCCGGGGTGACCCAACCGTTGATGCCAGAGGTCAGTGGTGACTGCACCGGCGAACGGGAGAGCAGGGCGAGACGGGGATGCACGGGTCACTCGATAAAGATCGCCCTCGGAATCACTGCGGAGAATCACCATCCAGGTGCGGAGGTCCTTCACAGAAAAACCAAACTCATCAAATTCTACTGAAACTGAATTTTCATGACAGAGTTGTCGGATAGAGAGCAGGTTTTTGATGAGGGAGGGGTGAGAAGAACGCTGCGGAGGGTGAGAGGAGTAGTGTTCGTGGGTAGGGAACCAGTCCCGACGTGGGTGATAGGAAGATGAGTGCCATCGCCAACAATGACGGCAGTGTGTGAGGAGGAGGGACGAAGAGAGGAGAGTGTACCTGGGTTTGACGCCATATGAGCTGCAGCGCCTGAATCAAGGTACCAGTCAGAGGTACTGCCTGACGAAGATGGGCCGGATGTAGCGTTGTGCAGAGCCGCTTGAAGCGACGCCATGTCCCACGCAGGCTGCGGCTGCGGGGGAGGAGGCGGGCCAGGTACATAGACATAGGGCGGCGGAGCACCAGCGCCACAACCCCCCCCCGTAACCGTAGGCCGGGTGGGCAGGTGGTGCGGTCGGCATGGCCATCATGGCCTGTTGATGCGGAGTACCAGGTCGTGGCCCGAGAACACCGGCGCCAGGGGCACGCCAGGCGACCGGCCAGGCCTGGACGAGGCCGGTCCAGGAGTTCGCGCCTGGCGCAGGAGCACGGTAGCCCGGTGGAGGACGGGGCGGCTGCGGCCCAGCGGACCTAGAGGCCCCCCGTGCCCACGGCCACGTTTGCGCCCACGGCCACGCCCACGGCCAGCGGCGCAGGAGCCGGGGTCGGCAATCGGAGCGGAGGGTGCAGGCGCGGCGGGACGAGCGGCGACGAGAGCGTGGGCGCTTTGGTGGCGGGCAGCCTGATCAGTGCGAAGCTTCTCCAGTAGCAGGAAGGAGCGCGTCTCCAGGAAGGAGGGAAGAGGATCGCGCGACGTGATGTGGGGAATGGCCGCGTGGTACTGGCGGTTTAGGCCGCTGAGCAGATGGAATACCTGCCGCGGCTCGGACACCGGCTGGCCCAGATCACGAAGCTGGTCGGTGAAGACCTTGAGCTTGGTGCAATACTGCATAACGGTCAGATCCCCTTGCACGAGGGCGTGGTACTCCGCCTCGATGTAGACTGCGCGCGAGAGCTGATTCGCGCGGAAGATGGCGTCGACGGTGGCCCAGACAGCGACAGCCGTGTCCTCGGGCTGCATAACCGCATCGAGAAGATCCGGCGAGATGGTGGAGGAGAGCCAATGGACGACGGCGTGATCGGCCATCACCCACTCGGGATCGTCGGGGCGATGCAGGGCGTCAGCGTCGACGTGGTCGTGGAGCCCGAACATGCCCAACGCGGTGTCGAAGTGGCGTCGCCACTGGGCGTAGTTGCCAGCGGCGAGATCGAGCACCACCGGGACGAGACGGCGGATGTCAACCGTCTGGAGGATTGAGGGAGGGGCGGGCTGGGCCGCGCGCGCGGGAGCAACCGAGGCGGCACGAGCGGGCGCGATACGGAGAGGCCGTGAGAGCACAGGTGCGGGAGCGCTGGGTGGAGAGGCCGCGGGTGCGCCATCAGTGGGCGCGGCGGCGCCATCCAGAGCGGCATCGGAGGGAGGAGGGGTGCGAATGGGGTTGGAGTGCGTGGCAGCGGAAGAAGGATCGTGCGCGAGAGGGGCATCCTCTGCGTCTGATACCTTGTTGGAAGAGGGAGAGATTCAACACACTTGCATTAGCTCAGAAGCTGGGTTTATATACAGTTAGATGACTGCAACCACGGCTAGATCGTGTGCCACTACTCTTGCCACTACGCCCACTACAGGCACTACCACGGTCTGGCGTGAACACAACTGCACAAGCACACGCGCTGGAAACACACGCACACACACACTGGCTATGTCTGCTGACACCAGGATTCAGGCACGGGCATCATCACGGGCATCATCCATTGCCTTGTCTGACGGAGCATGGTACCACTCGCCCTCACTACCCGGTGCACCTTTACCTTCTCATGGTGGGTACGCCAGGCCTCAGTGGCGGAGCCAGGATTTTCGACATTGGTATGCGGAGTCAAAAAATATATTTTTGGTGCACAATAACGCAAGACATAAAAAAATGTACTCCCCCATCCCAAAATTACTGCCTTTGATTTAGTACAACTTTAGTATATAAATTTTGAGACGAAGGGAGTAGACAATAATACCAATTAAACTATAAATTTTTCTTTGTGCAAATGTGTCTTCAATGATTTGGTTACGTTGCAGAACAAGAAGAATCATAATAACATAACAAAAGCGAGAAATGATTGTGTCTTCCTTTTCTTTCATGGAAAAATTGTGCTCACAATTAACCAAGCAATCATTTATATATTATTCCCCATTTTGTCTCTTAACTTATTCTTCACATAAGGAACCAAAATAATGATCTATTCTCGACTGGTAGTTTGGACAAATCAAGATTAATGAAAATGGATAGAACACTAACCAACCACGATCAGATGATCGAGGCATTTAGCACGCTGATGTTGGCGACTTTGCCTGCGCTTTGCTAGATGGCCAATGCGCCGTGTGCCTGGGTCGCTGTGAACAATGGAGGAATGGTGATTGGGGAGGCAATCTACCGGCGGCAGCCTAGTCTGCTACGGACGACGGCGCCCTCATCCGGGCACATGTCGGCTGGCTCCTAATCTCCTCGACTTGGGGTTAATCGGCCAGCGGCAAGCCCTTAAGGCCCGATAGATAGTATAATACCAGCCCAGTTAGCATGTTGGCCCAGGTTGCAGCCGAATTGTTTCCTGCTTCGTTTGTCTCCAGCGCTGTAAGTAACTGATGGCCATACACTACTAGATAGGAAGTACGGCTTGCCGCACCCCCGACCCAAACTCATGGAGCCCCCTTACATAATCATGACCTATCCTTAAGAGAACCTTCTCAAAAGAAAGAAATTTACCCATAATACAATACAAAGTTTTCATTACGTCACAATATCCAAGGACACATAATTCAAGTGTGCATGATCTCAGTCTCACAAAAAGAACACAAATAAATAGCATATACAATTAGTTCTCTTAATTTCCAGGAGACGTCCCTTCGGTGATCATGTTGAGTTGCAGGGACACAATCAACAGGACTTCAGCAGGTTTTCAAAAACTTAATCAGACAACGATTATGCCAAAACACACCAAAAGAAGATAATATGTATGGGAGTGGATGAATTCACTGCTTGAACTATCATACCATTGGGGATGAGCAAAAAAATCTCAGATCCTAGAGTGAATGCCTGCATCGCGGTCATAGGCAATGGCACCAATGGGACTCTAATTGCATCATTCTATCTTGATTGATTCAGCAATCCGCATAAGCATCGGCTTCTCTTAACAGATGAACTTCAGTCAAGTCCCTAAAGATGCATTGTTGCAAGACAATCTTGAATAGATCTGAGCTCAAAACCGGACCAAAGAATAAGAGAAACATATTAAATGAGAGAAACCTTCCATCTTGATTGATCCCGCATTCCGTCAAGATGGTACCAGCGGGACTCTAATTGCATCAGCTTCCATCTTGATTGATTCAACAATCCGCACAAGTATCGACTTCTCTTAATAGATGAAACTTCAGGTCCCTAAAAATGCATTGTTGCATGACAACCTTGAACACATCTGGGCTCAAAACCAGACCACAGAATAAGAGAAACATATAAAATGTTTATCAGACCATATTGTAATTATAAAAAATTACTTAGGAAGCAACATCATTTTTTGGACTAATATATTGGAAATTAAGAAGCATGGCAGTCAGAACAGATTATAGCAAGAATATGCAAATACACATCAAGTATAGATGAGGTGTTCACAGCCCAACAAAGAAGTACAATGACCTGACAGGCCGATCTTTTACCTCACATATCTTACCGTGGACATGACACAATCCATATTTAATTCATACAACAATGAGTGAAATTTTGGCCTGCTACTTGGCTAATGGCCACACACACAAAAAAAAACTCAGCATTAACAGGGAGGACTAAAGAAGTAGACTTTACTATATATATATGGAAAGCAATATATATCCTGGCCTGCTTCCTTGGACGCATATTATTTTTTGCATTCCGACTTATGAGTCTCAGGAATAAGAACAGTATGGAAAGCAATATATGACTCAACAACTCGTCGGGTGGACGTGACACCGAGTACCCATGCGACGTTGATGACTCAGTTCACTGTCATACTAAACCGCAAAAATGTTATCAAGAGACAGCTGCAGGTCGAGCAAGTGCAGCTGAGATCCAGCCCAGAGTAAGCAACCACCAATGAGATCCAACCCAAAGGTCCAAGGAAGTGTCGTTGAGGTTCAGTCCTGACACATCTGGGTGGAGTCAAACATGTCTAGAGGATAGCACGATGGCGCAATTTCATCTTCCCCTGTCCAGTAAAGGCTAAAATAAGACATATCAAGCTGGAACGGTAACTTGAGAGAAACCACAACAGAATCAAAATCACTTCTCCAATTGTGTTTGACTGATTGAAGTAACAGTAATAAGACATATCTCATGAGATTATAGCATACAATGATTACAATCAATAAAGTTATATAGCATATTCTCTTTCAACATCGAAGTTGTATTTTTCATCCACCTAATAAAATACAAGAACAGAAATAAGGGAGCTTAAGCGGAAGGGCATATAGTTCAAAGTTTAATGGGAAGGCGCTGTTTATTATTGCTTTCATTCATCAGATAATGAAAAGAGCATCAGTTAGATGATAATAGAATAGTGTGATTATTAGACAGAATTTTTAACTTTTTTCATTATGATACTCTTTGCTTTGTCCAGAAACCCATTGTTTAGTTCACCTCAGGACTGCATTAGGAAATCATTCTTTCAAGAAACCATCAGATCAGCTATTCCTATTATCATCTAACCTTTCACAAGGGAAAATTAAAGAGAGGGGCATAGTAGAATGAAAACAACTATTCAAGATGAAGATCCACTCGTGGTATCATCTCAAAAGAAGATGCACACAGGAGGAAATACATATGTAAGCAGGCAGCAAGGCCACAAGGGACATACAGAAAAATTAGTTCGCAACATCATCTCTCCCTTCTGAATTAGCTCTTCATGTTTCTCCCATTTCTACCATGTTGCCATCCCCTGAAGTCATAATCGTTCGGCGTCTATAAACAGCTGGTGCACACATCTGTAATTTGAAAGCCGGAAACAAATTGAGAAAATGTGCAGATCCCACCCTTGCCCAAATACCCTTGCAAATGCAATCTAACCAATCTAAATGCATATGGTGGGGTGATAGCACACATAAACTGCAGTAGGATTAAGTCTTTGTTTTTTTAAGCTTACACATACAGAGAGCTTAACCCAGACTCAATGTAACTAATTCATGGAACGGAAGGATATGTACTAACCATTAGTTATCTAAAGTAAAATTATTGTTTTTGTTCAGGGCTTGTGTAATAGTAAATGGAGGAAAATGGAAACATAACATGTTTACAAATCCAAGAGCAACATAAAAAATAAAGGATTGATGCTTTCCAAAGAAGAATTTTGGAGGATGTAGGCACATGATCTAAAATGTTAACCTACAATTAGATTGATAGCACGTAAGAAATCTACAGTGCACTAAATGAGAATATGTTGTTCAGTCCCATAAGAGCATCAGTAGGCCATATATATAACAAATCATAAGAGATGTAGAATTTCTTTGTCTAACATCTATTATACCGGGTCAACATTTATCAGCCTTAGCAAGTCGAAAAGGCAATAGAAACTATATAACAATAGCAAGTGGAAGTAGTGAAATATATATGAAAGAGATCTAACAGTAATGAATTTTTGTCCTCACTGCACGCTGCAATCGTTTAAAACCTAGGTCCACATGTTGGTAAAAGATTCACAATACAAGATAATAAAGGAGACAAACCCACCTAGCATGACATTGTAGGAAAAGTGAATCCATACAATCGAGACAAATCCACCTAGCACAACACTGTAACAAAAATCTGTTCCAAAGGAAGGTTCAGTTAGCACAAACTATTTCCCAAACAAAAAGTTGGAAAGTACAGTAAGCAAATAAAGAAACGTATGGAAGAAAGTGCTTTGCAAACAGAACTTCATTATCCTGACATCATTCTCAAGAAATAGTAATGCTCATTTTATGCAGTGTAAATTAGTACATAACATTTTTTCTTTGGAACAGATTTTTAGTTGAATATATCATTATTGCTTTTTCAAAATCGAATGAATAACTAACAACCTGAAACTCGACTGACTAAACTACTCGGGCATATGCTATCGCCAAATTGTGCATAAAGGGGCTTGTATAAATCTTCAAAGCACATGATGGATTCAGAGTACAAAGCACGTATACAGATCATTAGTACCGGAAGAGTGTAATTAAAGAAGTTTGATAATAAAAATAAATAAAATAACACGGGTCTAGGCCATCGTACCATCATAAAAACATCACTTTCACTCTCTCTGCCACGAGGCGCCCGAGATGACTGTACTGCTACACGTATTGTATATGAATATACCTTCATCGTTGGTGTATATTGGATCGCCGCTCCTTGCCCCTGTCATGATGTTACTATATATATCAGATGCTTAGTTCTTACTGGAGCCCTAGCATGAGCGAAAGAGCATCAGTATTCTTAGTTATACTCATACATCATGATATTTTTAACTGAACTAAGCATCCAATAGTGTATGAGCAACTAACCATGGAGTCAATCAAAACTACGTCGGAACGGAAACTACACATGTACCCCAAAAATCCAACTATCCATGTGAAATCGGAGAGAGGAAATTGTAACCACATGCATATATTTGAGCATGGAAAAAATATATGAGCACATGCCTTTCTTCTCATACAAACTGCATCTATATTTAAAATGTGAGAACATGCCTTTTTTCAAAAAAAAAAAGACAAGTTTCAGCATGGGCTCCATTAATCTGGACATCCACTTAAACAAATCTAACCGGTATATTAGAGTCTGAGAATAGCCATGCACCACCTCATCGCAACATAAGTAATATATGTTTTTGCTGGCCATGACATGTGTCATGCACCCTTTTGACAAATAAAATGATAGAAAAATATGTTGGATCTACTGTTAACTCAATTCGGTTTTGAAGGCAATGCTGGTTCATGCGAGAAGGACAAGCTGCAAGACTCTGGGCATGAACGAACACACAAAATTGGCCGGTCGCATAAGAAGAAATGCAAGGGAAAATTTTCTGTCCCAACTCCTATTTGTGATCACCTCACTATGGCTGGATTCTTTTTCTGGACAGTGAGCACAACAGCAGCACACATTCTTTTTGGGCTTTATCAGTTCATAAGAAGACAAAATATTTTTCACAAAGGAAATGATGCTCGACGAACATTCACTTGGAATAATGAACTAATACATGTTAGTAATTTTCTTTATATTGACACCTGGTTAGTATCCTGGTTCATTAAACTGGCAGTTGCTGGACTGAAGGGAAACCACATCATCTTTTTTTGGTTTTTTAGGGAGGGTCTTGTTTACTCTCTAAGCACCCTAAATAAATGGCACAGGTATATAATAGTTTCTTCGATGTGTTAATTTTGAAACAATCAAAACTCAAAAGCTTCACTAAACTTGTTTTAGCCTAGTTAACATTAACTCGCTAGGTTTGGATCACTGATCTTTTTCCTCTGAATGTTCCCATGATCTGTTTTAGCGTTTCTTTCTTTTTGTAAAGAACAATGAATGTATACATGCTAGTAATTAACCTGTAAAATCGTGTACTACATCAGCAATAATCTAATGATCCAACTGAAGGAAATATGCCCTAGAGGCAATAATAAAGTTGTTATTGATATTTCCTTATATCATGATAAATGTTTATTATTCATGCTAGAATTGTATTAACCGGAAACTTAGTACATGTGTGAATACATAGACAAACAGAGTGTCACTAATATGCCTCTACTTGACTAGCTCATTAATCAAAGATGGCTAAGTTTCCTGGCCATAGACATGAGTTGTCATTTGATGAACGGGATCACATCATTAGAGAATGATGTGATTGACTTGACCCATTTCATTAGCTTAGCACTTGATCGTTTAGTTTGTTGCTATTGCTTTCTTCATGACTTATACATGTTCCTATGACTATGAGATTATGCAACTCCCGAATACCGGAGGAACACTTTGTGTGCTACCAAACGTCACAACGTAACTGGGTGATTATAAAGGTGCTCTATAGGTGTCTCCGATGGTGTTTGTTGAGTTGGCATAGATCGAGATTAGGATTTGTCACTCCGATTGTCGGAGAGGTATCTCTGGGCCCTCTCGGTAATGCACATCACTATAAGCCTTGCAAGCAATGTGACTAATGAGTTAGTTGCGGGATGATGCATTACGGAACAAGTAAAGAGACTTGCCGGTAACGAGATTGAACTAGGTATTGAGATACCGACGATCGAATCTCGGGCAAGTAACATACCGATGACAAAGGGAACAACGTATGTTGTTCTGCGGTTTGACCGATAAAGATCTTCGTAGAATATGTGGGAGCCAATATGAGCATACAGGTTCCGCTATTGGTTATTGACCGGAAACGTGTCTCAGTCATGTCTACATAGTTCTCGGACCCGTAGGGTCCGCACGCTTAACGTTCGGTGATGATCGGTATTATGAGTTTATGTGTTTTGATGTACCGAAGATAGTTCCGAGTCCTGGATGTGATCACGGACATGACGAGGTGTCTCGAAATGGTCAAGACATAAAGATTGATATATTGGACAGCTATATTCGGACACCGGAATTGTTCCGGGTGATTTCAGAGAAAACCGGAGTGCCGGAGGGTTACCCGAACCCCCCCGGGAGAACTAGTGGGCCTCATGGGCCTTAGTGGAGAGAGAGAGGGCCGGCTAGGGCAGGCCGCGTGCCCCCCCTTGGGAGTCCGAATTGGACAAGGAGGGGGGAGGCGCCCCCCTTTTCCTTCTCCCTCTCCTCCTTCCTTTCCCCCTCCTAGTAGGAGTAGGAAAGGGGAGTCGTACTCCTACTAGGAGGAGGACTCCTCCTCTCCTGGCGCGCCACAAGGGCCGGCCGGCCTCCCCCTTTCTCCTTTATATACGGGGGCAGGGGGCACCCTAGCACACACAAGTTGATTGTTTCCAGCCGTGTGCGGTGCCCCCTCCACCATAATCGACCTCGGTCATATCGCTACAGTGCTTAGGCGAAGCCCTGCGCCGGTAGCTTCTGTTGGGGAACGTAGCAGAAATTCATAATTTTCTACGCATCACCAAGATCAATCTATGGAGTATTCTAGCAACGAGGGAAGGGGAGTGTATCTACATACCATTGTAGATCGCGATGCGGAAGCGTTGCAAGAACGCGGATGAGGGAGTCGTACTCGTAGCGATTCATATCGCGGTTGATTCCGATCAAAGCATCGAAGAACGGTGCCTCCGCGTTCAACACACGTGCAGCCCGGTGACGTCTCCCACGCCTTGATCCAGCAAGGTGAGAGGGAGAGGTTGGGAAGACTCCATCCAGCAGCAACACGACGGCGTGGTGGTGATGGAGGAGCGTGGCAATCCCGCAGGGCTTCGCCAAGCACCGCGGGAGAGGAGGAGGAGGGAGAGGGGTAGGGCTGCGCCGAAAGAGAGACGTTCTCATGTCTTGGGCAGCCCCAAACTCTACTATATATAGGGGGGGAGGGGGCTGCGCCCCCTCTATGGTTCCCACCCCAAGGGGTGGCGGCCAGCCCTAGATCCCATCTAGGGGGGCGGCCAAGGGGAGGAGAGGGGGGGGGGGCGCCACTAGGGTGGGCCTTAAGGCCCATCTGGACCTAGGGTTTGCCCCCTCCCACTCTCCCATGCGCCTTGGGCCTTGGTGGGGGGGCGCACCAGCCCACCTTGGGCTGGTCCCCTCCCACACTTGGCCCACGCAGCCTTTTGGGGCTGGTGCCCCCAGTTGGTGGACCCCCGGGACCCTCCCGGTGGTCCCGGTACATTACCGATATCACCCGAAACTTTTCCGGTGACCAAAACAGGACTTCCCATATATAAATCTTTACCTCCGGACCATTCCGGAACTCCTCGTGACGTCCGGGATCTCATCCGGGACTCCGAACAACATTCGGTAACCACGTACATACTTTCCCTATAACCCTAGCGTCATCGAACCTTAAGTGTGTAGACCCTACGGGTTCGGGAACCATGCAGACATGACCGAGACGTTCTCCGGCCAATAACCAACAGTGGGATCTGGATACCCATGTTGGCTCCCACATGTTCCACGATGATCTCATCGGATGAACCACGATGTCGGGGATTCAATCAATCCCGTATTCAATTCCCTTTGTCTATCGGTATGTTACTTGCCCGAGATTCGATCGTCGGTATCCCGATACCTTGTTCAATCTCGTTACCGGCAAGTCTCTTTACTCGTTCCGTAACTCACATCATCCCGTGATCAACTCCTTGGTCACATTGTGCACATTATGATGATGTCCTACCGAGTGGGCCCAGAGATACCTCTCCGTTTACACGGAGTGACAAATCCCAGTCTCGATTCGTGCCAACCCAACAGACACTTTCGGAGATACCTGTAGTGCACCTTTATAGCCACCCAGTTACGTTGTGACGTTTGGTACACCCAAAGCATTCCTACGGTATCCGGGAGTTGCACAATCTCATGGTCTAAGGAAATGATACTTGACATTAGAAAAGCTCTGAGCAAACGAACTACACGATCTTGTGCTAGGCTTAGGATTGGGTCTTGTCCATCACATCATTCTCCTAATGATGTGATCCCGTTATCAACGACATCCAATGTCCATGGTCAGGAAACCGTAACCATCTATTGATCAACGAGCTAGTCAACTAGAGGCTTACTAGGGACATGGTGTTGTCTATGTATCCACACATGTATCTGAGTTTCCTATCAATACAATTCTAGCATGGATAATAAACGATTATCATGAACAAGGAAATATAATAATAACCAATTTATTATTGCCTCTAGGGCATATTTCCAACAGTCTCCCACTTGCACTAGAGTCAATAATCTAGTCCACATCACCATGTGATTAACACTCATAGGTCACATCACCATGTGACCAACATCCAAAGAGTTTACTAGAGTCAACAATCTAGTTCACATCACTATGTGATTAACACTCAATGAGTTCTGGTTTGATCATGTTATGCTTGTGAGAGAGGTTATTAGTCAACGGGTCTGAACCTTTCAGATCCGTGTGTGCTTTACGAATATCTATGTCATCTTGTGGATGCTACCACGCGCTATTTGGAGCCATTTCAAATAATTGCTCTACTATACGAATCCGGTTTACTACTCAGAGTCATCCGGATTAGTGTCAAAGTTCGCATCGACGTAACCCTTTACGACGAACTCCTTTTCACCTCCATAATCGAGAAAATTCCTTAGTCCACTAGATACTAAGGATAAGTTCGACCGCTGTCATGTGATCCATTCCCGGATCACTATTGTACCCCTTGACCAACTCATGGCAAGGCACACTTCATGTGCGGTACACAGCATAGCATACTGTAGAGCCTACGTCTGAAGCATAGGGGACGACCTTCGTCCTTTCTCTCTCTTCTGCTGTGGTCAGGTCTTGAGTCTTACTCAATACTCACACCTTGTAACACAGCCAAGAACTCCTTCTTTGCTGATCTATTTTGAACTCTTTCAAAATCATGTCAAGGTGTGCGTTCTTTGAAAGTATCATCGGGCGTCTTGATCTATCTCTATAGATCTTGATGCCCAATATGTAAGCAGCTTTTATCCAGGTCTTCCTTTGAAAAACTCCTTTCAAACAACCCTTTATGCTTTCCAGAAATTTTACATCATTTCGGATCAACAATATGTCATTCACATATACTTATCAGAAATGTTGTAGCGCTCCCACTCACTTTATTGTAAATACAAGTTTCTAACAAACTTTGTATAAACCCAAAAACTTTGATCACTCCATCAAAGCGTATATTCTGACTCCGAGATGCTTGCTCTAGTCCATGGAAGGATCGCTGGAGCTAGCATACCTTTTAGCATCCTTAGGATCGACAAAACCTTTCTGATTGTATCACATACAACCTTTCCTTACGAAAACTGGTAAGGAAACTTGTTTTGACATCCATCTGCCAGATTTCATAAATGCAGCTAATGCTAACATGATTCCGACGGACTTAAGCATCGCTACGGATGAGAAAATCTCATCGTAGTCAACTCCTTGAACTTGTGGAAATACTCTTTGCCACAAGTCGAGCTTCATAGACGGTAACATTACCGTCCACGTCCGTCTTCTTCTCAAAGTTCCATTTATCTCGGATTTCATGGCTTCTAACCATTTGTCGGAATATGGGCCCACCATCGCTTCTCCATAGCTCGTAGGTTCAGTATTGTCCAACAACATGATATCTCAGACAGGATCACGTACCACTCTGAAGTAGCACGCATCCTCGTCGTCCTACGAGGTTTGGTAGTGACTTGATCCGAAGTTTCATGATCACTATCATAAGCTTCCACTTCAATTGGTGTAGGTGCCACAGGAACAACTTCCTGTGCCCTGCTACACACTAGTTGAAGTGACGGTTCAATAACCTTATCAAGTCTCCACCATCCTCCCACTCAATTCTTTCGAGAGAAACTTTTCCTCGAGAAAGGACTCGTTTCTAGAAGCAATTACTTTTGCTTCCAGATCTGAAATAGGAGGTATACCCAACTGTTTTGGGTATTCTATGAAGATGCATTTATCCGCTTTGGGTTCGAGCTTATCAGCCTGAAACTTTTTCACATAAGCATCGCAGCCCCAAACTTTTAAGAAACGACAACTTAGGTTTCTCTAAACGGTGTCGTCTCAACGGAATTGCGTGGTGCCCCTTTTAAAGTGAATGCGGTTGTCTCTAATGCCTAACCCATAAACGATAGTGGTAATTCGATAAGAGACATCATGGTATGCACCATATCCAATAGGGTGCAGTTATGATGTTCGGACACACCATCACACTATGGTGTTCCAGGCGGTATTAATTGTGAAACACTTTCCACAATGTCTTAATTGTGTGCCAAACTCGTAACTCAGATACTCATCTCTATGATCATATCACAGACATTTTATCCTCTTGTCACGACGATCTTCAACTTCACTCTGAAATTACTTGAACCTTTCAATAATTCAGACTTGTGTTTCATCAAGTAAATACACTCAGCATCTACTCAAATCATCTGTGAAGTAAGAACATAACGATATCCACTGCATGCCTCAGCACTCATTGGACTGCATACATCAAAATGTATTACTTCCAATAAGTTGCTCTCTTGTTCCATCTTACTGAAAACGAGGCCTTTCAGTCATCTTGCCCATGTGGTATGATTTGCATGTCTCAAGTGATTCAAAATCAAGTGAGTCCAAACGATCCATCTGCATGGAGTTTCTTCATGCATATATACCAATAGACATGGTTCGCATGTCTCAATCTTTTCAAAAACGAGTGAGTCCAAAGATCCATCTACATGGAGCTTCTTCATGCGTTCTATACCAATATGACTCAAGTGGCAGTGCCACAAGTATGTGGTACTATCATTACTATCTTATATCTTTTGGCATGAACATGTGTATCACTACGATCGAGATTCATTTTAGGTGCAAGACCATTGAAGGTATTATTCAAATAAACAGAGTAACCATTATTCTCCTTAAATGAATAACCGTATTGCGATAAACATAATCCAATCATGCTCAACGCAAACACCAAATCTCGATGGTAGAGGGAGCATGCGATGCTTGATCACATCAACCTTGGAAACACTTCCAACACACATCGTCATCTCACCTTTAGCTAGTCTCCATTTATTCCGCAGCTTTTATTTCGAGTTACTAACACTTAGCAACCGAACCGGTATCTAATACCCTGGTGCTGCTAGGAGTACTAGTAAAGTACACATTCATATAACGTATATCCAATATACTTCTGTCGACCTTGCCTGCCTTCTCATCTACCAAGTATCTAGGGTAGTACTGCTTCAGTGACCGTTCCCCTCATTACAGAAGCACTTAGTCTCGGGTTTGGGTTCAACCTTGGGATTCTTCACTAGAGCAGCAAATGATTTGCTGTTTCATGAAGTATCCCTTTTGCCCTTGCCCTTCTAGAAACTAGTGGTTTTACTAACCATCAACAATTGATGCTCCTTCTTGATTTCTACTTTCGCGGTGTCAAACATCGCGAGTTGCTCAAGGATCATCATACTATCCCTGATATGTTATAGTTCATCACGAAGCTCTAATAGCTTGGTGGCAGTGACTATGGAGAACCATCACTATCTCATCTGGAAGATTAACTCCCACTCGATTCAAGTGATTGTAGTACTCAGACAATCTGAGCACATGCTCAACGATTGAGCTTTTCTCCCTTAGTTTGCAGGCTTAAGAAACTTGTCAGAGGTCTCATACCTCTTGACGTGGGCACTAGTCTGAAATCCCAATTTCAGTCTTCGGAACATCTCATATGTTCTGCGACGTTTCAAAAACGTCTTTGGTGCCACAATTCTAAACCGTTAGCATTACGCACTGAACTATCACGTAGTCATCAAAACGTGTATGTCAGATGTTTCGCAACATCTACAGACGACGCTGAGGTTCAGCACACCGAGCGGTGCATTAAGGACATAAGCCTTCTGTGCAGCAATGAGGACAATCCTCAGTTTACGGACCCAGTCCGCATAATTGCTACTACCAACTTTCAACTAAATTTTCTCTAGGAACATATCTTAACCAGTAGAACTAAAGCGCAAGCTATGACATAATTTGCAAAGACCTTTTGACTATGTTCATGATAATTAAGTTCATCTGATTAATGAACTCCCACTCAGATAGACATCCCTCTAGTCATCTAAGTGATACATGATCCGAGTCAAACTAGGCCGTGTCCGATCATCACGTGAGACGGACTAGTCATCATCGGTGAACATCTCCATGTTGATCGTATCTCTATACGACTCATGTTCGACCTTTCGGTCTCTTGTGTTCCGAGGCCATGTCTGTACATGCTAGGCTCGTCAAGTCAACCTAAGTGTTTTGCATGTGTTCCGAGGCCATGTCTGTACATGCTAGGCTCGTCAACACCCGTTGTATTCGAACGTTAGAATCTATCACACCCGATCATCACGTGGTGCTTCGAAACAACGAACCTTCGCAACGGTGCACAGTTAGGGGGAACACGTCTCTTGAAATTTTAGTGAGGGATCATCTTACTTACTACCGTCGTTCTAAGCAAATAAGATGCATAACATGATAAACATCACATGCAATCAAATAGTGACATGATATGGCCAATATCATTTTGCTCCTTTGATCTCCATCTTCGGGGCACCATGATCATCTTTGTCACCGGCATGACACCATGATCTCCACATCATGATCTCCATCATTGTGTCTTCATGAAGTTGTCACGCCAATGATTACTTCTACTTCTATGGCTAACGCGCTTAGCAATAAAGTAAAGTAATTTACATGGCGTTATTCAATGACACGCAGGTCATACAAAAAATAAAGACAACTCCTATGGCTCCTGCCGGTTGTCATACTCATCGACATGCAAGTCGTGATTCCTATTACAAGAATATGATCAATCTCATACATCACATATATCATTCATCACATCTTCTGGCCATATCACATCACATAGCACATGCTGCAAAAACAAGTTAGACGTCCTCTAATTGTTGTTGCAAGTTTTTACGTGGCTTGTATAGGTTTCTAGCAAGAACGTTTCTTACCTACGTAAAACCACAACGTGATATGCCAATTTCTATTTACCCTTCATAAGGACCCTTTTCATCGAATCCGTTCCGACTAAAGTGGGAGAGACAGACACCCGCTAGCCACCTTATGCAACTAGTGCATATCAGTCGGTGGAACCTGTCTCACGTAAGCGTACGTGTAAGGTCGGTCCGGGCCGCGTCATCCCACAATGCCGCCGAAACAAGATAAGACTAGTAGCGGCAAGAAGAATTGGCAACATCTACGCCCACAACTACTTTGTGTTCTACTCGTGCATAGAAACTACGCATAGACCTAGCTCATGATGCCACTGTTGGGGAACGTAGCAGAAATTCAAAATTTTCTACGCATCACCAAGATCAATCTATGGATTATTCTAGCAACGAGGGAAGGGGAGTGTATCTACATACCATTGTAGATCGCGATGCAGAAGCGTTGCAAGAACGCGGATGAGGGAGTCGTACTCGTAGCGATTCAGATCGCGGCTGATTCCGATCAAAGCACCGAAGAACGGTGCCTCCGCGTTCAACACACGTGCAGCCCGGTGACGTCTCCCACGCCTTGATCCAGCAAGGTGAGAGGGAGAGGTTGGGGAAGACTCCATCCAGCAGCAGCACGACGGCGTGGTGGTGATGGAGGAGCGTGGCAATCCCGCAGGGCTTCACGAAGCACCGCGGGAGAGGAGGAGGGAGAGGGGTAGGGCTGCGCCGAAAGAGAGACGTTCTCATGTCTTGGGCAGCCCCAAACCTCAACTATATATAGGGGGGGAGGGGGCTGCGCCCCCTCTAGGGTTCCCACCCCAAGGGGTGGCGGCCAGCCCTAGATCCCATCTAGGGGGGCGGCCAAGGGGAGGAGAAGGGGGGGGCGCCACTAGGGTGGGCCTTAAGGCCCATCTGGACCTAGGGTTTGCCCCCTCCCACTCTCCCATGCGCCTTGGGCCTTGGTGGGGGGGCGCACCAGCCCACCTGGGGCTGGTCCCCTCCCACACTTGGCCCACGCAGCCTTTTGGGGCTGGTGGCCCCACTTGGTGGACCCCCGGGACCCTCCCGGTGGTCCCGGTACATTACCGATATCACCCAAAACTTTTCCGGTGACCAAAACAGGACTTCCCATATATAAATCTTTACCTCCGGACCATTCCGGAACTCCTCGTGACGTCCGGGATCTCATCCGGGACTCCGAACAACATTCGGTAACCACGTACATACTTTCCCTATAACCCTAGCGTCATCGAACCTTAAGTGTGTAGACCCTACGGGTTCGGGAACCATGCAGACATGACCGAGACGTTCTCCGGTCAATAACCAACAGCGGGATCTGGATACCCATGTTGGCTCCCACATGTTCCACGATGATCTCATCGGATGAACCACGATGTCGGGGATTCAATCAATCCCGTATTCAATTCCCTTTGTCTATCGGTATGTTACTTGCCCGAGATTCGATCGTCGGTATCCCGATACCTTGTTCAATCTCGTTACCGGCAAGTCTCTTTACTCGTTCCGTAACTCACATCATCCCGTGATCAACTCCTTGGTCACATTGTGCACATTATGATGATGTCCTACCGAGTGGGCCCAGAGATACCTCTCCGTTTACACGGAGTGACAAATCCCAGTCTCGATTCGTGCCAACCCAACAGACACTTTCGGAGATACCTGTAGTGCACCTTTATAGCCACCCAGTTACGTTGTGACGTTTGGTACACCCAAAGCATTCCTACGGTATCCGGGAGTTGCACAATCTCATGGTCTAAGGAAATGATACTTGACATTAGAAAAGCTCTGAGCAAACGAACTACACGATCTTGTGCTAGGCTTAGGATTGGGTCTTGTCCATCACATCATTCTCCTAATGATGTGATCCCGTTATCAACGACATCCAATGTCCATGGTCAGGAAACCGTAACCATCTATTGATCAACGAGCTAGTCAACTAGAGGCTTACTAGGGACATGGTGTTGTCTATGTATCCACACATGTATCTGAGTTTCCTATCAATACAATTCTAGCATGGATAATAAACGATTATCATGAACAAGGAAATATAATAATAACCAATTTATTATTGCCTCTAGGGCATATTTCCAACAGTCTCCCACTTGCACTAGAGTCAATAATCTAGTCCACATCACCATGTGATTAACACTCATAGGTCACATCACCATGTGACCAACATCCAAAGAGTTTACTAGAGTCAACAATCTAGTTCACATCACTATGTGATTAACACTCAATGAGTTCTGGTTTGATCATGTTATGCTTGTGAGAGAGGTTATTAGTCAACGGGTCTGAACCTTTCAGATCCGTGTGTGCTTTACGAATATCTATGTCATCTTGTGGATGCTACCACGCGCTATTTGGAGCCATTTCAAATAATTGCTCTACTATACGAATCCGGTTTACTACTCAGAGTCATCCGGATTAGTGTCAAAGTTCGCATCGACGTAACCCTTTACGACGAACTCCTTTTCACCTCCATAATCGAGAAAATTCCTTAGTCCACTAGATACTAAGGATAAGTTCGACCGCTGTCATGTGATCCATTCCCGGATCACTATTGTACCCCTTGACCAACTCATGGCAAGGCACACTTCATGTGCGGTACACAGCATAGCATACTGTAGAGCCTACGTCTGAAGCATAGGGGACGACCTTCGTCCTTTCTCTCTCTTCTGCTGTGGTCAGGTCTTGAGTCTTACTCAATACTCACACCTTGTAACACAGCCAAGAACTCCTTCTTTGCTGATCTATTTTGAACTCTTTCAAAATCATGTCAAGGTGTGCGTTCTTTGAAAGTATCATCGGGCGTCTTGATCTATCTCTATAGATCTTGATGCCCAATATGTAAGCAGCTTTATCCAGGTCTTCCTTTGAAAAACTCCTTTCAAACAACCCTTTATGCTTTCCAGAAATTTTACATCATTTCGGATCAACAATATGTCATTCACATATACTTATCAGAAATGTTGTAGCGCTCCCACTCACTTTATTGTAAATACAAGTTTCTAACAAACTTTGTATAAACCCAAAAACTTTGATCACTCCATCAAAGCGTATATTCTGACTCCGAGATGCTTGCTCTAGTCCATGGAAGGATCGCTGGAGCTAGCATACCTTTTAGCATCCTTAGGATCGACAAAACCTTTCTGATTGTATCACATACAACCTTTCCTTACGAAAACTGGTAAGGAAACTTGTTTTGACATCCATCTGCCAGATTTCATAAATGCAGCTAATGCTAACATGATTCCGACGGACTTAAGCATCGCTACGGATGAGAAAATCTCATCGTAGTCAACTCCTTGAACTTGTGGAAATACTCTTTGCCACAAGTCGAGCTTCATAGACGGTAACATTACCGTCCACGTCCGTCTTCTTCTCAAAGATCCATTTATCTCGGATTTCATGGCTTCTAACCATTTGTCGGAATATGGGCCCACCATCGCTTCTCCATAGCTCGTAGGTTCAGTATTGTCCAACAACATGATATCTCAGACAGGATCACGTACCACTCTGAAGTAGCACGCATCCTCGTCGTCCTACGAGGTTTGGTAGTGACTTGATCCGAAGTTTCATGATCACTATCATAAGCTTCCACTTCAATTGGTGTAGGTGCCACAGGAACAACTTCCTGTGCCCTGCTACACACTAGTTGAAGTGACGGTTCAATAACCTTATCAAGTCTCCACCATCCTCCCACTCAATTCTTTCGAGAGAAACTTTTCCTCGAGAAAGGACTCGTTTCTAGAAGCAATTACTTTTGCTTCCAGATCTGAAATAGGAGGTATACCCAACTGTTTTGGGTATTCTATGAAGATGCATTTATCCGCTTTGGGTTCGAGCTTATCAGCCTGAAACTTTTTCACATAAGCATCGCAGCCCCAAACTTTTAAGAAACGACAACTTAGGTTTCTCTAAACGGTGTCGTCTCAACGGAATTGCGTGGTGCCCCTTTTAAAGTGAATGCGGTTGTCTCTAATGCCTAACCCATAAACGATAGTGGTAATTCGATAAGAGACATCATGGTATGCACCATATCCAATAGGGTGCAGTTATGATGTTCGGACACACCATCACACTATGGTGTTCCAGGCGGTATTAATTGTGAAACACTTTCCACAATGTCTTAATTGTGTGCCAAACTCGTAACTCAGATACTCATCTCTATGATCATATCACAGACATTTTATCCTCTTGTCACGACGATCTTCAACTTCACTCTGAAATTACTTGAACCTTTCAATAATTCAGACTTGTGTTTCATCAAGTAAATACACTCAGCATCTACTCAAATCATCTGTGAAGTAAGAACATAACGATATCCACTGCATGCCTCAGCACTCATTGGACTGCATACATCAAAATGTATTACTTCCAATAAGTTGCTCTCTTGTTCCATCTTACTGAAAACGAGGCCTTTCAGTCATCTTGCCCATGTGGTATGATTTGCATGTCTCAAGTGATTCAAAATCAAGTGAGTCCAAACGATCCATCTGCATGGAGTTTCTTCATGCATATATACCAATAGACATGGTTCGCATGTCTCAATCTTTTCAAAAACGAGTGAGTCCAAAGATCCATCTACATGGAGCTTCTTCATGCGTTCTATACCAATATGACTCAAGTGGCAGTGCCACAAGTATGTGGTACTATCATTACTATCTTATATCTTTTGGCATGAACATGTGTATCACTACGATCGAGATTCATTTTAGGTGCAAGACCATTGAAGGTATTATTCAAATAAACAGAGTAACCATTATTCTCCTTAAATGAATAACCGTATTGCGATAAACATAATCCAATCATGCTCAACGCAAACACCAAATCTCGATGGTAGAGGGAGCATGCGATGCTTGATCACATCAACCTTGGAAACACTTCCAACACACATCGTCATCTCACCTTTAGCTAGTCTCCATTTATTCCGCAGCTTTTATTTCGAGTTACTAACACTTAGCAACCGAACCGGTATCTAATACCCTGGTGCTGCTAGGAGTACTAGTAAAGTACACATTCATATAACGTATATCCAATATACTTCTGTCGACCTTGCCTGCCTTCTCATCTACCAAGTATCTAGGGTAGTACTGCTTCAGTGACCGTTCCCCTCATTACAGAAGCACTTAGTCTCGGGTTTGGGTTCAACCTTGGGATTCTTCACTAGAGCAGCAAATGATTTGCTGTTTCATGAAGTATCCCTTTTGCCCTTGCCCTTCTAGAAACTAGTGGTTTTACTAACCATCAACAATTGATGCTCCTTCTTGATTTCTACTTTCGCGGTGTCAAACATCGCGAGTTGCTCAAGGATCATCATCTATCCCTGATATTTATAGTTCATCACGAAGCTCTAATAGCTTGGTGGCAGTGACTATGGAGAACCATCACTATCTCATCTGGAAGATTAACTCCCACTCGATTCAAGTGATTGTAGTACTCAGACAATCTGAGCACATGCTCAACGATTGAGCTTTTCTCCCTTAGTTTGCAGGCTTAAGAAACTTGTCAGAGGTCTCATACCTCTTGACGTGGGCACTAGTCTGAAATCCCAATTTCAGTCTTCGGAACATCTCATATGTTCTGCGACGTTTCAAAAACGTCTTTGGTGCCACAATTCTAAACCGTTAGCATTACGCACTGAACTATCACGTAGTCATCAAAACGTGTATGTCAGATGTTTCGCAACATCTACAGACGACGCTGAGGTTCAGCACACCGAGCGGTGCATTAAGGACATAAGCCTTCTGTGCAGCAATGAGGACAATCCTCAGTTTACGGACCCAGTCCGCATAATTGCTACTACCAACTTTCAACTAAATTTTCTCTAGGAACATATCTTAAACAGTAGAACTAAAGCGCAAGCTATGACATAATTTGCAAAGACCTTTTGACTATGTTCATGATAATGAAGTTCATCTGATTAATGAACTCCCACTCAGATAGACATCCCTCTAGTCATCTAAGTGATACATGATCCGAGTCAAACTAGGCCGTGTCCGATCATCACGTGAGACGGACTAGTCATCATCGGTGAACATCTCCATGTTGATCGTATCTTCTATACGACTCATGTTCGACCTTTCGGTCTCTTGTGTTCCGAGGCCATGTCTGTACATGCTAGGCTCGTCAAGTCAACCTAAGTGTTTTGCATGTGTTCCGAGGCCATGTCTGTACATGCTAGGCTCGTCAACACCCGTTGTATTCGAACGTTAGAATCTATCACACCCGATCATCACGTGGTGCTTCGAAACAACGAACCTTCGCAACGGTGCACAGTTAGGGGGAACACGTCTCTTGAAATTTTAGTGAGGGATCATCTTACTTACTACCGTCGTTCTAAGCAAATAAGATGCATAACATGATAAACATCACATGCAATCAAATAGTGACATGATATGGCCAATATCATTTTGCTCCTTTGATCTCCATCTTCGGGGCACCATGATCATCTTTGTCACCGGCATGACACCATGATCTCCATCATCATGATCTCCATCATTGTGTCTTCATGAAGTTGTCACGCCAACGATTACTTCTACTTCTATGGCTAACGCGCTTAGCAATAAAGTAAAGTAATTTACATGGCGTTATTCAATGACACGCAGGTCATACAAAAAATAAAGACAACTCCTATGGCTCCTGCCGGTTGTCATACTCATCGACATGCAAGTCGTGATTCCTATTACAAGAATATGATCAATCTCATACATCACATATATCATTCATCACATCTTCTGGCCATATCACATCACATAGCACATGCTGCAAAAACAAGTTAGACGTCCTCTAATTGTTGTTGCAAGTTTTTACGTGGCTTGTATAGGTTTCTAGCAAGAACGTTTCTTACCTACGTAAAACCACAACGTGATATGCCAATTTCTATTTACCCTTCATAAGGACCCTTTTCATCGAATCCGTTCCGACTAAAGTGGGAGAGACAGACACCCGCTAGCCACCTTATGCAACTAGTGCATGTCAGTCGGTGGAACCTGTCTCACGTAAGCGTACGTGTAAGGTCGGTCCGGGCCGCTTCATCCCACAATGCCGCCGAAAAAAGATAAGACTAGTAGCGGCAAGAAGAATTGGCAACATCTACGCCCACAACTACTTTGTGTTCTACTCGTGCATAGAAACTACGCATAGACCTAGCTCATGATGCCACTGTTGGGGAACGTAGCAGAAATTCAAAATTTTCTACGCATCACCAAGATCAATCTATGGAGTAATCTAGCAACGAGGGAAGGGGAGTGTATCTACATACCATTGTAGATCGCGATGCGGAAGCGTTGCAAGAACGCGGATGAGGGAGTCGTACTCGTAGCGATTCAGATCGCGGTTGATTCCGATCAAAGCACCGAAGAACGGTGCCTCCGCGTTCAACACACGTGCAGCCCGGTGACGTCTCCCACGCCTTGATCCAGCAAGGTGAGAGGGAGAGGTTGGGAAGACTCCATCCAGCAGCAGCACGACGGCGTGGTGGTGATGGAGGAGCGTGGCAATCCCGCAGGGCTTCGCCAAGCACCGCGGGAGAGGAGGAGGATGGAGAGGGGTAGGGCTGCGCCGAAAGAGAGACGTTCTCATGTCTTGGGCAGCCCCAAACCTCGACTATATATAGGGGGGAGGGGGCTGCGCCCCCTCTAGGGTTCCCAGCCCAAGGGGTGGCGGCCAGCCCTAGATCCCATCTAGGGGGGCGGCCAAGGGGAGGAGAAGGGGGGGGCGCCACTAGGGTGGGCCTTAAGGCCCATCTGGACCTAGGGTTTGCCCCCTCCCACTCTCCCATGCGCCTTGGGCCTTGGTGGGGGGGCGCACCAGCCCACCTGGGGCTGGTCCCCTCCCACACTTGGCCCATGCAGCCTTTTGGGGCTGGTGGCCCCACTTGGTGGACCCCCGGGACCCTCCCGGTGGTCCCGGTACATTACCGATATCACCCGAAACTTTTCCGGTGACCAAAACAGGACTTCCCATATATAAATCTTTACCTCCGGACCATTCCGAACTCCTCGTGACGTCCGGGATCTCATCCGGGACTCCGAACAACATTTGGTAACCATGTACATACTTTCCCTATAACCCTAGCGTCATCGAACCTTAAGTGTGTAGACCCTACGGGTTCGGGAACCATGCAGACATGACCGAGACGTTCTCCGGTCAATAACCAACAGCGGGATCTGGATACCCATGTTGGCTCCCACATGTTCCACGATGATCTCATCGGATGAACCACGATGTCGGGGATTCAATCAATCCCGTATTCAATTCCCTTTGTCTATCGGTATGCTACTTGCCCGAGATTCGATCGTCGGTATCCCGATACCTTGTTCAATCTCGTTACCGGCAAGTCTCTTTACTCGTTCCGTAACTCACATCATCCCGTGATCAACTCCTTGGTCACATTGTGCACATTATGATGATGTCCTACCGAGTGGGCCCAGAGATACCTCTCCGTTTACACGGAGTGACAAATCCCAGTCTCGATTCGTGCCAACCCAACAGACACTTTCGGAGATACCTGTAGTGCACCTTTATAGCCACCCAGTTACGTTGTGACGTTTGGTACACCCAAAGCATTCCTACGGTATCCGGGAGTTGCACAATCTCATGGTCTAAGGAAATGATACTTGACATTAGAAAAGCTCTGAGCAAACGAACTACACGATCTTGTGCTAGGCTTAGGATTGGGTCTTGTCCATCACATCATTCTCCTAATGATGTGATCCCGTTATCAACGACATCCAATGTCCATGGTCAGGAAACCGTAACCATCTATTGATCAACGAGCTAGTCAACTAGAGGCTTACTAGGGACATGGTGTTGTCTATGTATCCACACATGTATCTGAGTTTCCTATCAATACAATTCTAGCATGGATAATAAACGATTATCGTGAACAAGGAAATATAATAATAACCAATTTATTATTGCCTCTAGGGCATATTTCCAACAGCTTCATCATCACCGTCACCATGCCGTCGTGCTGACGAAACTCTCCCTCGACACTCTGTTGGATCGTGAGTTCGTGGGACGTCATCGAGCTGAACGTGTGCTGAACTCGGAGGTGCCATGCGTTCGGTACTTGGATCGGTCGGATCGTGAAGACGTACGACTACATCAACCGCATTGACAAAACGCTTCCGCTTACGGTCTACGAGGGTACGTGGACAATACTCTCCCGCTCGTTGCTATGCATCGCCATGTTTTTGCGTGTGCGTAGGAATTTTTTTGAAATTACTACGTTCCACAACAGTGGCATCCGAGCCATGTTTATGCGTAGATGTTATATGCACGAGTAGAACACAAGTGAGTTGTGGGTGATACTAGTCATACTGCTTACCAGCATGTCATACTTTGATTTGGCGGTATTGTTGGATGAAGCGGCCCGGACCGACATTAGCGTACGCTTACGCGAGACTGGTTCTACCAACATGCTTCGCACACAGGTGGCTGGCGGGTGTCAGTTTCTCCAACTTTAGTTGAATCGAGTGTGGCTACGCCCGGTCCTTGTTGAAGGTTAAAACATCACATACTTGACGAAATATCGTTGTGGTTTTGATGCGTAGGTAAGAACGGTTCTTGCTCAGCCTGTAGCAGCCACGTAAAACTTGCGACAACAAAGTAGAAGACGTCTAACTTCTTTTTGCAGGGCATGTTGTGATGTGATATGGTCAAGACATGATGCTAATTTTTATTGTATGGGATGATCATGTTTTGTAAACAGAGTTATCGGCAACTGGCAGGAGCCATATGGTTGTCGCTTTATTGTATGAAATGCAATCGCCCTGTAATTGTTTTTACTTTATCACTAAGCGGTAGCGATAGTCGTAGAAACAATAGCTGGCAAGATGACAATGATGCTGCGATGGAGAGCAAGGTGTCGCGCCGGTGACGATGGTGATCATGATGGTGCTTTGAAGATGGAGATCAAAGGCACAAGATGATGATGGCCATATCATATCACTTATATTGATTGCATGTGATGTGTATCTTTTATGCATCTTATTTTGCTTTGATTGACGGTAGCATTATAAGATGATCTCTCACTAAATTTCAAGGTATAAGTGTTCTCCCTGAGTATGCACCATTGTGAAAGTTCGTCGTGCCGAGACACCACGTGATGATCGAGTGTGATAAGCTCTACGTTCACATACAACGGGTGCAAGCCAGTTTTGCACACGCAGAATTCTCGGGTTAAACTTGATGAGCCTAGCATATGCAGATATGGCCTCGGAACACTGAGACCGAAAGGTCGAGTGTGAATCATATAGTAGATATGATCAACATAGTGATGTTCACCACTGAAAACTACTCCATCTCACGTGATGATCGGACATGGTTTAGTTGATTTGGATCATGTGATCACTTAGATGATTAGAGGGATGTCTATCTATGTGGGAGTTCTTAAGTAATATAATTAATTGAACTTTAATTTATCATGAACTTAGTACCTGATAGTATTTTGCATGTATATGTTGTTGTAGATCAATGGCCCCTGCTACTGTTCCTTTGAATTTTAATGCGTTCCTTGAGAAAGCTAAGTTGAAAGATGATAGTAGCAATTACACGGACTGGGTCCGTAACTTGAGGATTATCCTCATTGCTGCATAGAAGAATTACGTCCTGGAAGCACCGCTGGGTGCCAGGCCTGCTGCAGATGCTACTGATGACATTAAGAACGTCTGGCAGAGCAAAGCTAATGACTACTCGATAGTTCAGTGTGCCATGCTTTACGGCTTAGAACCGGGACTTCAACAACGTTTTGAACGTCATGGAGCATATGAGATGTTCCAGGAGTTGAAGTTAATATTTCAAGCAAATGCCCGGATTGAGAGATATGAAGTCTCCAATAAGTTCTACAGCTGCAAGATGGAGGAGAATAGTTCTATCAGTGAACATATACTCGAAATGTCAGGGTATAACAATCACTTGATTCAACTGGGAGTTAATCTTCCTGATGATAGTGTCATTGACAGAATTCTTCAATCACTGCCACCAAGCTACAAGAGCTTCGTGATGAACTATAACATGCAAGGGATAGATAAGACAATTCCCGAGCTCTTCGCGATGCTAAAAGCTGCGGAGGTAGAAATCAAGAAGGAGCATCAAGTGTTGATGGTCAACAAGACCACCAGTTTCAAGAAAAAGGGTAAAAGGGAAGAAGGGGAACTTCAAGAAGAACATCAAGCAAGTTGCTGCTCAAGTAAAGAAGCCCAAGTCTGGACCTAAGCCTGAGACTGAGTGCTTCTACTGCAAAGAGACTGGTCACTGGAAGCGGAACAACCCCGAGTATTTGGCGGATAAGAAGGATGGCAAGGTGAACAAAGGTATATGTGATGTACATGTTATTGATGTGTACCTTACTAATGCTCGCAGTAGCACCTGGGTATTTGAGACTGGTTCTGTTGCTAATATTTGCAACTCGAAACAGGGACTATGGATTAAGCGAAGATTGGCTAAGGACGAGGTGACGATGCACGTGGGAAATGGTTACAAAGTAGATGTGATCGCCGTCGGCACGCTACCTCTACATCTACCTTCGGGATTAGTTTTAGACCTGAATAATTGTTATTTGGTGCCAGCGTTGAGAATGAACATTATATCTGGATCTTCTTTGATGCGAGACGGTTATTCATTTAAAGCTGAGAATAATGGTTGTTCTATTTATATGAGTAATATCTTTTATGGTCATGCACCCTTGAAGAGTGGTCTATTTTTGTTGAATCTCGATAGTAGTGATACACATATTCATAATATTGAAGCCAAAAGATGCAGAGTTGATAATGATAGTGCAACTTATTTGTGGCACTGCCGTTTGGGTCATATTGGTGTAAAGTGCATGAAGAAACTCCATTCTGATGGACTTTTGGAATCACTTGATTATGAATCACTTGGTACTTGCGAACCATGCCTCATGGGCAAGATGACTAAAACTCTGTTCTCCGGAACAATGGAGCGAGCAACAGATTTATTGGAAATCATATAGACTGATGTATGTGGTCCGATGAATATTGAAGCTCGTGACGGGTATCATTATTTTCTTACCTTCACAGATGATTTGAGTAGATATGGGTATATCTACTTAATCAAACATAAGTCCGAAACATTTGAAAAGTTCAAAGAATTTTAGAGTGAAGTGGAAAATCATCGTAACAAGGAAATAAAGTTTCTACGATCTGATCGTGGAGGAGAATATTTGAGTTATGAGTTTGGTCTTCATTTGAAACAATGCAGAATAGTTTCGCAACTCACGCCACCCGGAACACCACAGTGTAATGGTGTGTCCGAACGTCGTAACCGCACTTTATTAGATATGGTCCGATCTATGATGTCTCTTTCTGATTTACCACTTTTTTTTTGGAGTTATGCTTTAGAGACGGCTGCATTCACGTTAAATAGGGCACCATCTAAATCCGTTGAGACAACGCCTTATGAACTGTGGTTTGGCAAGAAACCACAGTTGTCGTTTCTTAAAGTTTGGGGCTGCGATGCTTATGTGAAAAAACTTCAAGCTGATAAGCTCGAACCAAAATCGGAGAAATGTGTCTTCATAGGATACCCAAAGGAAACTGTTGGGTACACCTTCTATCACAGATCCGAAGGCAAGACATTTGTTGCTAAGAATGGATCCTTTCTAGAGAAGGAGTTTTTCTCAAAAGAAGTGAGTGGGAGGAAAGTAGAACTTGATGAGGTAACTATACCTGCTCCCTTATTGGAAAGTAGTTCATCAGAGAAATCAGTTCCTATAATCCCTACATCAGTCAGTGAGGAAGCTAATGATAATGATCATGAAACTTCAGATCAAGTTACTACCGAACCTTGTAGGTCAACCGGAGTAAGATCCGCACCAGAGTGGTACGGTAATCCTGTTCTCGCATGTTACTAGACCATGACGAATCTACGAACTATGAGGAAGCAATGATGAGCCCAGATTCCGTGAAATGGCTTGAGGCCATGAAATCTGAGATGGGATCCATGTATGAGAACAAAGTATGGAGTTTGGTTGACTTGCCCGATGATCGGCAAGCCATAGAGAATAAATGGATCTTCAAGAAGAAGACTGACACTGACGGTAATGTTACTGTCTACAAAGCTCGACTTGTCGCGAAAGGTTTTCGACAAGTTCAAGGAGTTGACTACGATGAGACCTTCTCACCCATAGCGATGCTTAAGTCTGTCCGAATCATGTTAGCAATTGCTGCATTCTATGATTATGAAATTTGGCAAATGTATGTAAAGATTGCATTCCTAAATGGATTTCTGGAAGAAGAGTTGTATATGATGCAACCTGAAGGATTTTATCGATCCAAAGAGTGCTAACAAAGTGTGCAAGCTCCAGCGATCCATTTATGGACTGATGCAAGCCTCTCGGAGTTGGAATAAACGTTTTGATAGTGTGATCAAAGCATATGGTTTTATATAGACTTTTGGAGAAGCCTGTATTTACAAGAAAGTGAGTGGGAGCTCCGTAGCTTTTCTAATATTATATGTGGATGACATATTGTTGATTGGAAATGATATAGAATTTCTGGATAGCATAAAAGGATACTTGAACAAGAGTTTTTTAATGAAAGACCTCGGTGAAGCTGCTTATATATTGGGCATCAAGATCTATATAGATAGATCAAGATGCTTAATTGGACTTTCACAAAGAACATAGCTTGATAAAGTTTTGAAGAAGTTCAAAATGGATCAAGCAAAGAAAGGGTTCTTGCCTGTGTTACAAGGTGTGAAGTTGAGTCAGACTCAATGCCCGACCACTGCAGAAGATAGAGAGAAAATGAAAGATGTTCCCTATGCTCCGAGTATCTCCTATGAGGGGTCTGCAACGGTTCAAACATGCTTAAAGAGGCCGAGGATAAAGTTAAACAAATCAGGGACAGACTCAAGACAGCACAGAGCCGACAAAAGAGCTACTATGATCAGAAGCACCGTGAGGTCAGCTTTGAACCTGGTGATTCCGTATACCTCCGAGTATCTCCTATGAGGGGTCTACAACGATTCAAAATTAAGGGGAAGCTAGCCCCAAGATTTATTGGACCATTTTGTGTAAAGGCACGAAGAGGCACGGTGGCCTACCAACTAGACCTCCCCAAGGAGCTGTCAGACGTCCATGACGTGTTCCACGTCTCACAGTTAAGAAAATGCGTGAGCAACCCAGAAAAACATGTACCTCATGAGGACATTGATATGCAACCAGATCTCACCTATAGGGAAAGGCCAGTAAAGATTTTAGAAGAGTCTGAACGGAGGACCCGTCAGAAAACGACAAGATTTTTCAGGGTTCAGTGGAGCAACCACACTGAGGATGAAGCTACATGGGAAAGGGAAGATTTCCTTCGAGCAGAGTATCCACAGCTATTTGAGGATCAGCAGAAATCTCGAGGACGAGATTTTTCCTAAGGGGGTAGGTGTTGTGACACCCAAGTTTTTATTTGGATTTTTTCAAAAGATTTCTATTTGACTTGAGGGGAGTGATTTAAATTTTTCCTTTAAGAGAACTCTCACTCTCAAATATTTTTCCTTATGGCAAAAGTTTTATTTGGATTCACCCAAGATCTGCCTTTGGTCTTGGAAGTTCTTGCCTTTCATTTGGACTTAAGACAAAATGTTTTTCTTTTGGGGAAAATAACTTTTGAAAACCTTTTTGAATTTGCACTATGGCTTTTGGAAAATCCTTTGCCACTTTCAACAATTCCTTCTTGCCATGGCATTAGTGCAAATCCTCTCTCCTAACCACTCCCTCACCTCTGGATCATGATTTGCATCAAATCCAGCAAGTTGAACCTCCCCATGTGATTATTTCCATCCAAATTATATTCAAACAAATTTCTGTCTTCTATTCTACCACTTGGAGATTTACAAAGGAACTCCACTTTCTGTCTTGATTTTTGGCACCAAACCTTTTCCCCTCCTAGTCCTTTGAACCCTCAACCTAGAACCATGAAGATCCACTGGTCTTCAGTTCAAAATTTTCAAACTACACTTGCTGCAAGTTTGGACCAGATTTGTCAAATTTGGTGAAATTCATTCCAAACCTTCTCCAAAAATTCCAAGTAAAATCAGGCAGCCTCTGGGTGCATTGAGTGGTCATCTCACCAAGTTACAGCTCCAGAAAAATTTATCTCATAGCCAAAACCTCCTGTCGAACACCTGCAGTGCACTGTCCTTGTCAAAGTTCAGAAAGTTCAGAGATTCAGTCAAGTGGCTGCTGTCGTTTTCTTCAGAGGAGGACGTCGATCTCGCCAGTGCCACCGCGTCGCCTTGCTCCTCGTCCCCGCCCCCTTGTTCCTGCACCGCACGAACGCCTGGCGCCTTGCGGGCGTCGGCGACGAGCAGCAGAAGGTGCGCCGCCCCGTGACCGACGCCGGCGGCGGCTTTGCGGACGCCAGCTGGAGACACGGCGCCGACGACGCCACCCAGCGCCGCCCAAACCACCGGAGCACGCCGCGTGGCCTTCCACTCCCCCGAACGCGCTGCCGCTCTCGTTGTGAACCGCAGGGCGCGGAGCGCGCTCTCTGTCGCCGTTGAGCCCGTGCGGTCACCTCACCGTGGACCGACGCCATTACGCCAAGACCGACCCCGTTTAGCTGCAAAATGAATCCAGTAACCTCCACTGATGCTGCCCGGCCGCTCAAACCACCTGCCAATCCACTGCCCCGCCGTAATCGCTCGCCGGAGATTCTCCGTTCACGGCCACCCCGTCGATCTGCCTATAAATAGAGGCCCCGAGCCTCAACTCGAGCACCCACCAGCCCTGCACTCCCCCTAGAGCACGCCTAGCCACTGGAAGAGCCCCGAGGAGGTCTCCTTCCTCGACTCCGGCCGCCGCGACCCGCCACGGGATCCAGCCTGATTCGTCCCCGTGTGTGCTCCTCCGCCTCCATTCTATTGCCAGTAGCTTCACCATGCATCCCTCTTTCTGACCCGCACTTCAATTTGAAGCTTGCAGCCCTCCACCGGAGTTCCCCATCCTCACCCGAGCCGCCGTCCGCCGGAGAAAGTGTCGCCGTCGACGTGGTGCTCCCCGTTGGACGAGTCCACCACCCACCGACGCGGAAGAGGACGCTGAAGCTCTTGGTACCCTCCGTTCCTCCTAACTCGCCGTGGTTCGACGCCGGTGTCCACCGCAGTCTTCGGGCGCCGGCGAGCTTTTCAAACCTGACATGTGGACCCCGCGTGTCAGCCTCTGTTCTTTTATTCGCGAACCGTTTTCTGTTGACGCCTTCGGGCAGAATACGCCTTCTCCTTTGCGCTTGCGCATTCCCAACCAAAGCGTTTTCTGTTTTCTCAATTAAAACCCTGGAACTTTTCTGTTTCATTACAGATAAGTCGCTGGACAGAAACCTTTATAACTTTTTAATAAAAAGGTATTTTTGAGTGATTCTTTTTCTGACAACCTCCAAATTTTGTCTAGTTTTTTATGGGATTTATTTGAAAAATATTTGGAAAAGGTTCTGTGCATGTGTTGGTTTTCACGTTAGTACCAGTTTCGTGATTGCCATAGGTTCCGGGAGAGGTGACAGAGCGGCGAACTTCGCCGAGCTAGACCCCGACTTCTCCGAACCAGGCAAGCATGTTTTGAACATTTGATATGACAGGTGTTTTGCATGTTCACGTGAGAGTTTGTGCGTGGCAGAATAGCGTCGGTAAATACCTCGTTGCTTGTAAGGCAATGACCCGGTTGTTCCAAAGTTGCGATGATCTCTGATGAGAGATGGCCTAATCATGTGGTGACATGAAGGGCAGTAAGGTGGTACTGTTGTAGCATGCCAGCCTTGCGTCATCCGACTTTCTCCGACGTTAACGTGGTTGGAGCCACGTTACCGTTCTTTCCCCTTTCCGTGCTACCACATGTCTCATTGCCAGGATGCGGTTTAGTAAGTTGGTAACCTCTTTCCGTGTACACACCAAACAGAGAGGCCGGGATGATGGTACCTTGGCCCAGGATTAAAGCCAGTCATTCGGTCAGGGGCATGGGTGTTTCCGGTTGGGACCGAGAGGGGGGCACCCCCTTAAAGCGCGCGTATAGAAATTTGATCCCATGCTACGCGAGGTTGTAGCCTCCCCGTCTCAAGGTTTTTCTTGAATGTTGCCGAGGGTGATCCCTGGCTTCGGATGGTTGAATTGGGTGTGTACTGGTTAGACGTGTTTCTTCCAAAACATCGTAGACGGAACTAGTCCCCGTGACTACTGAAATCCGTTGGCTGTGGTTAAGTACAAACTCTGCAGAGTCAAGTTCTTTCCAAATCATCGTATCCATGATCAAGCAGTGTAAGTATTATATCCATATCTATCTGTGTGAAAAACTTGTCCCCGGTGAACAAGCTCAAGTGGTAAATTCAGATTTATTGTTATTCCTGTGGATGGACTAACTTTATATTTGTCTCATGCTTGTGATAATTTATGTTCCCGAACTATTGTATTAATGAGTTGTGATATAAGCCCTTTATGAGACGTCGCGCAGACGTCCGACTGTGGCATGTACTCGTTTCTCACTTTAAATATAAGCCCTTTATGTGATGTCGCTCAGACGTCCGACTGTGGCATGTACTCGTTTCTCACTTTAAATATAAGCCCTTTATGTGATGTCGCTCAGACGTCCGACTGCGGCATGTACTGTCTTTATTTTCTGTTATAAGCCCTTTATGTGGTGTCGCCCCGACGCCCGACTGTGGCATTATTACTCCGCATTTTCCGCTCGAGGAGTCTTTCAGACACTCGTTTGGCACCCATATTAATATTCCGCATTTTCCGCTCGAGGAGTCTTTCAGACACTCGTTTGGCACCAGTATTACTATTCTGCTGTTTCCGCTCGAGGCGTCATTCAGACCCTCGCTTGGTACCCAGTATTTATTACCGCTATGTCTAATCGCACCGGTTAACTTGTTCATATGCTTCATGTTTACATTTGTTATATCTTATGTCCGAACTGTCTTGCGAGTACTTTCATAGTACTCACCTGGCTTGTTGATTTGGCCAGATGTTGACGAAGGCGACCTCTTGGATGAAGAGTTTGATAGCACGTCCGATGCCTAGAGGAGTCCCAGTCAGTCCTGCGCGATCCCGGACATTGGTCACTTGTATTGTTTACGCTTCCGCCACCCGCTATAAGTCTCCTCGAGCCTCACTCCGACGCTCGAAGAGCTGTAGTCTTCTGGAATCATATCACTCGCTTCGCGGTGATATTTCCACCACCGTTATTATCGTAAGTTAGTAGTTTGCCACCCTACCCGCCGTCTTGTTTTAAAGGCGTGCATGTAATAAATTGTTGGGCAGTCTCTGCTCAACCTTGTATTATATTTAGTACTCCTGGTATTTTTCTTCTGTGACCAAGATATTGTCTACCAGTGAGAAGAAATTCTTCCTCGCTGGTCCGTAAAAGGGATTGGTCTCTCAATAAATATTTTATTGAAAAACCGGTCGTGACATGTCTACATAGTTCTCGAACCCGTAGGGTCCGCACGCTTAGTGTTCGGCGATGATCGATATTATGAGTTTATGTGTTTTGATGTACCGAAGATAGTTCGGAGTCCCGGATGTGATCACGGACATGACGAGGAGTCTCAAAATGGTTGAGACATAAAGATTGACATATTGGACAGCCATATTCGGACACCGGAATTGTTCCGGGTGATTTCGGAGAAAACCGGAGTGCCGGAGGGTTACCGGAACCCCCCGGGAGAACTAATGGGCCTCATGGGCCTTAGTGGAGAGAGAGAGGGCCGGCTAGGGCAGGCCGCGCCCCCCCCTTGGGAGTCCGAACTGTACAAGGAGGGGGGCGGCGCCTTTTCCTTCTCCCTCTCCTCCTTCCTTTCCCCTCCAAGTAGGAGTAGGAAAGGGGAGTCCTAGCACACACAAGTTGATTGTTTCCAGCCGTGTGTGGTGCCCCCCTCCACCATAATCCACCTCGGTTATATCATTGGAGTGCTTAGGCTAAGCCCTGTGCCGGTAGCTTCATCATCACCGTCACCACGCTGTCATGCTGACGAAAATCTCCCTCGGCACTCTGCTGGATCGTGAGTTCATGGGACGTCATTGAGCTGAACGTGTGCTGAACTCGGAGGTGCCGTGCGTTCGGTACTTGGATCGGTCGCATCGTGAAGACGTACGACTACATCAACCGCGTTGACAACACGCTTCCGCTTACGGTCTACGAGGGTACGTGGAAAATACTCTCCCGCTCGTTGCTATGCATCACCATGTTCTTGCGTGTGCGTAGGAAAATTTTGAAATCACTATGTTCCCCAACACCAATAGCAACAAAATACTAAGTTTTCTCATAAATAAAAATAGCTCTTGCATAATACCTGCGAAGCACAATCCTGATGTAACTCACAAACCAATCAAGATCATAACATTGGCAACCCCTCATATCCGGTGAATGTACCCATTTAATATTCCAATTATCAATCCCCATCCTGCAAAAAACAACAATAATATCACTCCACAACTTGCTTGGATTTTTATTGAACCCTTCGCAATTCCGAATTCAGAAATTATGTGACTAGCATTTCCAAACAACGAACCTGGTAGGAATGCATACCTACAATTTGCAAAGCGCAACAACAATTCGGAATCAAGGCCAAGAGAATCAACAACATATAGAAAGAAAGAACCATTGAAGCTCTACAATCTTGATTACAATGTGATCAATTGTTTGATCAATTACACCTATAACCTATAGGATGAGTGGCTTACCCTCAACCTTTGTAGTTCTAAGCCAATCCAACTGAATAGTCATTATAGCACATGCAAATTTGAACTTAATTACAAAAGCATTCCGGGCCTACTCAAAACCTCATGGACATAAATACTGATCCTGACCAAGACAACACACAGTCGACTAATTTTAAGCAGCAAACAACATAGGGTGGAATCAAAGGTCAACCTCTTCTTGTCTGATCTTCCCATAAACATTATTCTGCGTTGCTGAAATCAAAACAAACTACATCAATATATGAAGGAAATCTAAGAAAATGAATGATTGAATAAATTTTCCTCTATAAAATAGTGCAGTAGCAGGATAGTAGATAAATGCTACCAGTAAGAACAGAAAAGCGAAGACGAATGTAACTGTATAATTTAGAACATGTCCATATGATGCCCATCAAATTAACCTACGGCTCTTATCTATCACGTATGGTAGATCTACCACAGCACATAGAAAAGCTAAATAAATTTATGCTCATAATCGTGGCGGGGTTATTAATTAGGAGACTACTAATCTGCTGGAGAGAACAATGCATATAGATGATTGTACAGAATTTCAGAATTGCAGAATGAGGCCCACTTCACATGTGTTTGCTGCTAATACACCATGGCTTATACAAAACTAATGCAAAGACCTCGTACTGCCCCGTGGTAGTGGTGACCTGCAATCCAAGACAATGAGACGAGCAACCATCAGAGAGAGGGAGAGAGAGAGAGGTGAACCTGTTGCAGCGGCTTTGGTGGAGCTGTAGTCCACGGAGGTGCAGATGCGTGCGAGGAGGACCAGAGGGAGTGGAGAAGAGACAGAAGCGACGACGCCGGGGGCGCAGAGAGCAGGCTGGACATCTTCGTCCGTCTGTGCCACAGCCTCTGCTCCTCCCGATGATGCAGACGCACGAGCTCGATGGGGGAGCTGCGCCCCGAGCGAGGCTGAGCCTCTCCTGGCAATGGAGGAGAAGGAGGAGCGACGGGGGAGGGGCAGCGAGATGGGAAGGAATGCAGAGGAGGGGTGGTCGGCTGGACCAAGGAGACGGCAGGGGCATGGGTCACATCCCACCTCGTGCGGTTCCGCGACGGTTGGCTTGGCGAAGGAGATGACGGCGGTGGGGCAGGGAGGTGGGCGTGGGTCTAGGGTTTGGAGGGAGAGAGAGAGAGAGGCGAGGCAGGAGGAAGAGGAGAGGGGGCGGCGCGAGTGCGGGGGGAGAAGCCGGCTAGGTTCTCCATGGAAGCCACCGCGTCGTATACGCCTATGTGGAAATGACATAAATGCCCTCGGCGGGGCACCGGAATTACTGGCGGTGGCACACAGGAGAGGTTACTATTCATAATTGTTCATTGTAGCACTGTCGGGTCCTCATCCGACAGCCAAGATTACCCGAAGAGAGATCGGACGGCCCAAAACGCATCAGGAATCGAAATGAACGGCCAAATTCGCCTGATCTCTGAGAACTTCCATGTTCTCCCAATGTGCTTATTTCTTGATATAAATGCATAAATGAGCATATATACTAAAACTTTTCTGTATAAAATATTGGGTATGCATTGCATACCCTTGCATTAGGCTAGCTCCACCCCTGCCAGGCCTCAGTCTCGGCTTTGCCATGTAGCTAGGACATCCGGAGCATCTATGGGCGTGCATAGCGACAATCACCTTGGATTCAGAGCCTAACATCACAGGGACAAGGACTCAACATCGGGTTTGATCGGATGTCATGGGGACAGCCTTCGGGGTGCGCCTGCACCTCCAACTACCGCTCGTGGGCTCCAGATCTAGAGCGGACACACACCTCGAGCAATCGGCGAATACATTGCCGCCGATTGATGACCCACAAGTATAGGGGATCAATTGTAGATCTTGTCAATAAGTAACAGTGTCGAACCCAGCAAGGAGCAGAAGGAAATGACAAGTAGTTTTCAGTAAGGTAATGTTTGCAAGTGCTGAAATTGTAAGTAGCGAGTAGTTTGATAGCAGGATAATTTGTAACGAGCAAATAACGATAATAGTAACAAGTATGCAACAAGGTAGCCCAATACTTTTGAGGCAAAGGACAGGCCAAAACGGTTTCTTATGATAAGCAAAGCATTCTTGAGGGTACACGAGAATTTCATCTAGTCACTTTCATCATGTTGGTTTGATTTGTGTTCGCTACTTTGATAATTTGATATGTGGATGGACCGGTGCTTAGGTGATGTTCTTACTTGAACAAACCTCCTACTTATGATTAACCCTCCCGCAAGCATCCGCAACTACGAGAAAAGTATTAAGAATAAATTCTAACCATAGCATTAAACTTTAGGATCCAATTGATCCCTTACGGAATAGCGCATAAACTGGGGTTTATGTTTCTGTCACTCTCGCAACCCACCATCTAATTGCTACTCCACAATGCATTCCCTTAGACCCAAATATGGTGAAGTGTCATGTAGTCGACGTTCACATGACACTAAGGGAATCACAACATACATACTATCAAAATATCGAACACATATCAAGTTCACATGATTACTTGCAACATGATTTCTCCCGTGACATCAAGAACAAAAGTGACTACTCACAAATAACAAACATGCTCATGATCAGAGGGGTATTAAATAGCATAATGGATCTGAACATATAATCTTCCACCAAATAAACCATATAGTAATCAACTACAAGGTGTAATCAACACTACTAGTCACCCACAAGCACCAATCTATAGTTCCGGTAAGAAGATTGAATACAAGAGATGAACTAGGGTTTGAGATGAGATGGTGCTGTTGAAGATGTTGATGGAGATTGCCCTCCCCAAGATGGGACAGTTGTCAGTGATGATGATGACGATGATTTCCCCCTCCAGGAGGGAAGTTCCCCAGGCGGAATCGCTCCGCCGGAGGGCAAAAGTGCTCCTTCCCAAGTTCCGCCTCGAGACGGCGGCGTTCCATCCCGAAAGCCTCCTCCTTATTTTTTCTAGGTCAAAATCACTTATATACCAGAAATGGGCACCAGAGGTGGGCAGAGGAGGCCACAACCCACCAGGGCGCGCCTAGGGGGCCTGGCGTGCCCAGGTGGGTTGTGCCCACCTGGTGGCCCCCTCTGGTGTTTATTGGCTCCAATATTTCTTAAATAATCCATACAAATTCTCTGTGAAGTTTCAGCTTGTTTGGAGTTGTGCAGAATAGTTGGCCTGACATAGCTTTTCCAGGTCCAGATTTCCAGCTGCCGGAATTCTCCCTCTTGGTGTGTTCCTTGCAAATTATGAGAGAAAAGGCATTAGAATTACTCCAACAAGCATTATTATGGATAAAAACATTATAAATAACAGTAAGAAAACATGATGCAGAATGGATGTGAAAGTGCGTTATATTGACTAGAGGGGGGTGAATAGGCAATTTTTATGAGTTCTTCACTCAGGAATTTGCGGGTGAGGAAATTCCTAAGCGAAGAACTACTTGCAGCGGAATAAGTACTTAGATGTAAACATAACAGAACACAAGCATGGTCATCATGATGAAATGAAGACAAGCACAGAGTACAGAAAGCGTAAACACAGGTTGAAGACAAACAGACTAAAGAAATTGAACCGAGGAAATTGAGAAAGTCTTCAGTCAAAGTCTTCAAACAGATATGAACTCACACAACAACTGTAATGAGGAAATGAAAGGGTTGAGGAAATAGAACCAGTAGGCTCGGTGAAGACAATGATTTGGTAGACCAGTTCCAACTGCTTTGACAGTTGTACGTCTGGTTGGAGCGGCTAGGTATTTAAACCTGAGGACACACAGTCCCGGACACATAGTCCTCACCGTATTCTCCTTGAGCTAAGGTCGCACAGACTTCGCCCAATCACTCGTGGTAAGTCTTCAGGTGACTTCCAAACCTTCACAAACTCGGTCACTCGGCGATCCACAATTTCCTCTTGGATGCTCTAGACCATGACGCATAACCGCCTAGAAGATGCACAGTCTTCAAAGGTAACAAGCGTCGGATCCATGCAGGATCAATCTCTTCAGTGATGCTGAATCACTTTGGGTTTGTAGGTGTTTGGGTTTGGGTTTCCTCACTTGATGATTTTCTCTCAAAGTCGTCGGAGGATGGGATGCTCTCAAATGACAAGTGTCAGTTTCTCTCAGAGCAGCCAACCAGCTAGGGGTTGTAGGGGGCGGCTATTTATAGCCTAGGGAGCAGCCCGACATGATAAGACATAAATGCCCTTCAATGATATGACCGTTAGGTGGGTAGATATTTTGGGACAGCTCGCGCATAGCACAGCAACGGTCGGAAATTTGAGTATCAAATTCCTCAGGGCTATCATGTTCCTCACCGTGTATGCAATCCGCACTGGCGAATTCCTAACTCCTCAGTCAGAACAAATTCCTCAGAGACCAGAAGAACTTCGTCTCTGTCACTGAAGAAATTGACTGAGCTGCATGAGATTTCCAATGGCTTCACTCGAAGAGATTGGTAGGTGTAGGATTTTGAGTTGAGCATCACTTGGAAATTTTTCCTTAGTATTTCCTCGACCCCCTTTAACAGTACGGTGTTTCCTATGACTCAATAAAGAGAAAATGAAGCTACGAAAACAAAAGTCTTCACGCTTCATGTTCCTCGAATGAATACCAAGTCTTCAAGGTCACACCAATTTCTTCACTTTCAAAGTCTTCAGAAAGTCTTAAGTAATCCAAAGTCTTCAGTTGAAGAACTTCGTTTTTAGGGGTCGACTTTCTTTGGAAATATCAAACTCCTCATAGACTTATAGACCTGTGTACACTCATAAACACATTAGTCCCTTAACCTAAAAGTCTTCAATACACCAAAATCATTAAGGGGCACTAGATGCACTTACAATCTCCCCCTTTTTGGTGATCGATGACAATATAGGTTAAGTTTTCAACGAGGATAAACATATGAAGTGTAAATACTAATATTGAGGAATTTGATTGCAAGATATAGAAGAACCCCCCTGAAGATGTGCATAGTGAGGAATTTGCTTTTGAAGCTATGCACACTTGAAGAGTAGAATCATGGAGATCTCCCCCTATATCTTGTAATTCATGCACGCATTTGACATATAATATGAAGAATTTGAAATGCATGATGAAATATGGTGACTGATATAATTCATCATGCGTGCATTAACATTAATGAGGAATAAGCATGCAGAAAATCTCAGCAAAAGTATCAGACCACCATAGAGTTTAAGTTTACAACTCGACCAAATAAAGTCTCAGAAGAACGAGAGTTGTAACTTTGCAAAAAAAACGCCCATATAGGTAGACCTGCTTGAAGACTAACTCAAATTCCTTCCCCTTTGTCATCAAATGACCAAAAGGATCGAAAAATGAGGACTAACGCCCCTGAAGAAAATCAAGTTGATGGAGGAGCGCCAGCATTGTTGGGGTCGTTTGTTGTTGTAGGGCCTGCTGTAGTGTCGTCTAAGTCTTCATGCTCATCGGTTTCGCGTGATGAAGAATATGAGCTGGCTACCAAGGAAGGAACCTTGACCTTCTTGAATTTCTTCGGTGCAGGAGCAGACCAGTCAAAATCCTCCTTGAGACCCATTTGCTTCAGATCTTCTTCACCATACAGATGTGATAAGACAGCCCAGGTGCGACCGAAGACTTCATGGAGGTAGTAATGGTTTTTCTTCACTGCATTGTGTGTAGCAGTCATGTTGTGAAGAATAGAACCAAACTGACGCTTAACCCATTTGTGGTTTCGATCCACCTTCTGGTGAAGACTAAGAAGAAGCTCACAGTCAGTCATCACCCTAGGAGCTGTGGCTTGAGGATTTGGCTTTGATGCATTAGCGGCAGAATCATGAGTAGCAGAATCATCATTGGTGGAGTAAGATGCAGCTTTGCGAAACTGACCATCCAATGGACAAATGCCTTCATCTACAACTGCAGTGGCCTTGCCCTTTTCATCAGCTGAGGAATATGTCCGCTTGAGGACTTCGATTGGGGGCAAGTAGCTGAGGTGATTCTGAAAATCAGCCTTGTAGTTGAGTGAAGACCTTATTATGAGGAATCTCATAATCCAAGGTGTGTAAGGCTTCAACTCAAATGGAGAGAGTGCAACATTTGCCAGATTCCTCATGAAGAAATCATGATAGTTGATAGGAATGTCATGCATGATATTGAACAGCAGATTCTTCATGATGCCAACGACTTCCTCATCGATCGAGTCGTGGCCTTTGATAGGACTCAAAGTCTTCGTCAGAATGCGATAGACTGTTCGAGGCACATACAACAGTTCCTTCATGAGGAATTTGGTCCTTGGGGCTTGACCGGGCTTCAATGGCTTCATTAGCACTTGCATGTAATGGGCGGTGATTTCAGGCTCATGGTACAGGCAACGAGCTCCTTCAAGGGGAGGACTGATTGGCAAGGCATGAAGTAATTCAGAGGCTGGTGCTTTGTAGTGAGTATTTTCGGTCATCCAGTCCAATACCCAAGAGTTGATATCATCAGCGTCTCCTGTGATGTGCAGCGTTGCATAGGACTGAAGAATAAGTTCTTCATTCCAATCAACAATGTCAGAGCAAAAGTTGAGCAGTCCTACATCATGAAGCACACTGAGGACTGGAGAGAAACAAGGCAGTGATTCCATGTCTACATCAGGAATATTCTCAGGGTCGATGACTTTGTGTTTGTTGAAGAGCAGTGAAGAAAAAAAATTTGCTTGGCTGGCAGTCCAGAAGCGCTTCCTTCTAAGACGAACAGAGTCATAAGGATTATAGTCTATGAAGAACACATGCTCGCCGAAGAAGTCATCAGCCTTGAATTTTTGCTTCTTCGAGAAGGGATCCTTTGGCTTGGGCTGAGGAGTATCGGTCAATTGCATCACCACCTTAGGAATTGCAATCTCAGGATCCACATGCTGAGGAATTTCAGCTTCTTCTCTAGTGGCAGCCTGGGTCTTCAGTTCTTCATTAGCATTTTCTTCAGCACTAGTGGCTGGAATCTCTTCATGGACAGACGGTGTGGCATGCGGTTCTTCAGATCCCATTTGTACTGTAGTCACTGGGGACTGAGGAATTTGTTGCAAAGGGGTGAACAGAGGAGAATTGGGGTGCTGACTTTCCCAAAAGTCATCATTCATCACTGGTGGAGTGCTTCCAATGTCCACATCTTCTTCTTCACTCTTTTCCTCAACGCCGACCTCTTCAGCAGTGAACTGAGGTATCAGCGATGAGACTATTGGGGTTGAAGGGATTGCGTCCGCTTCAATTTCTTCATCCAACTGCTCTGAAGAAGCAGCAGAAGGAATATCTTCATCTCATCCGCTTGGGATCGCATAGTCTTCACCAAAGGGAATGAGTTCCTTTGATGGCATGGATGAGACTGGAACAGCATCAATTGGATTTTCAAAAGAGCCGGTCAATGTCTTCATCTTCTTCAGAGCTGAAGAATCTCATGAAGTTGATGCTTTCCTTTTCTTCACAGCTGCCCGCTCTGCAGCCTTGGTTTTCTTCACATCTGATGCAGAAGGAAGAACTGGACTTGGTGTAGGTGCAGAAGGAGCAGAGGAAATTGGCTCATTTACTTCAGGCACAGCGGTTGCAGCTTTAGCTGGCCTGACAATTTCTTCAGGTTGCCCTGGTAGTTTCATCAGCGGCTGGAATGCAGTCATCAGCCCTGGTACTCTGAGTTTCTTCAGCAGCCTGATTTTCATCAGCAGTGCTGGCATGTTCTTCAGTAGGCTGAGCAGATGCTTCAGCCTGAGGATTTTCTTGTTGCGTTGGTGCTGCAACATTGGAGGTGAATTTATCAGCTAGTTTCACAAAATGGACCTTGGCTCCCAGCCAATCAGCGTGGTATGCGTCAAATTCATCACGGAGTTTCTTGATCTTAGATTGAATAGTGACAAGTTCTTCAGTTGTCATAGAGACAACGTTTTTCTTCAGGAAGCGCTCCTTCCTGTACTGGGCTTTCTTCAACTGCCTGGCCTTTTCAAATTTCCACTTTTCTTCCTGAATGAAGGCAGTCAACATATGACTTTGGCCAGGAGTCAACTTGAAGTCAGGCATAGGAGTGTTGGGGTCCTTGTGCCAAAGATCAATGTAATCAAGGATCAATTTTGGATCCAAAAGCTAAGGCACATTTGTGCCTTTGGCTCTAGTGGCCCTGAGTTGCCTGTCCCTGATGATTTCGGCAAGTTCTTCATCATCAGCTTCGCCTTCATCAGACGGCACTTGAAAGGCGACCTGCTTCTTGTGAGGACTTGGGCGAGAACCTCGTCTAGCAGTGGCCTTTTTATTCAGCAGAGAGGGGCGAGTTGATGAATTGGGTGGATCTGAAGAACTAGCAGAAGCTCCTGAGGCAATGGAGATGCCTATTATCCTTTGGCATGAGGCAAGATGCACAGGTGCTGAGGATTTTGACGGAGGAGCTGAGGACTTTGGAGGAGCTGGAGCAGCTTGAGGAATTGGCCGTGAGGGCTTTGAAGAATCTGTCCGTGAGGGCATTGCTGAGGAACTTGGCCGTGAGGGCATTGGGAGTGAAGCACTTGGCTTATGAGCAGGCTTCTTTGCCATGGCCTTCTTTGGCTTGATTGCAGAGGCCTCAGTAGTGGTAGCAGCAGCAGCAGAGTCTTCATTAAATTTCCTCACTGCTTCCTTAGCTATTTTGGCTAGCTTGTCCTGGCGCTTGGCCCATTCATCAGGATAGTCCTCACCACGCTTGAGGCTGGTGGGATCAGCTTCTTGGCCAGGTGCCAATGGAGGTCTTGGTAATGGAGGATTAAGAGCGAATTTCTTCATATACTTGGGAGTAACATATCTGTAATCCCTCCATTCTCGTGCCCATCTCCTCTCTATTCTTTGTATGCGCACCTTGCGCTGATTTTTTTCCTCCTTGCCAAACTTGGCCTCATCAGGAGTGCAATAATCCTTGTATATGTCATCAGGAATCTCGAAAGCAGTATTGACCTCAGGCCTCTTTCCTCCCTTCTGTGGCTTCTTACCATCAGCCATTTTCTTCAGCTGAGGAATTTGAGCAATGGAGTTCTCTGAAGAGGTGTGCAACTTTTCTTCAAGGAATGCTGCAAATGAGTTAAGTTGATGAGAACCTAGTGATCCAGCAGCGAACATGTGTACCTGTGAACAGAGTATAGTTGCGAGGAATTTGGAGAGGTCATATGCGTTCTCAGAAGGTTTTGCAATAAGAACAAGTTCGAGGAATTTGACCAGATGAGTCTTGAAGAATTTCACTAAGCGTTCTTTGTCTTAGGTTCCAGAGTTGTACAGATCGAAAATCCACATAATTGAGGAATCTTGAAGAAAAATGTTTCTTAGAGAAAAGGATCAAGAACAGATGACATGAGGGGTGTTTAGTGTGTGAAGATTTGAAGAATAAACACCTGTTGAAGATTTTGTAGAAATCATTTGACTCAAAGAGGGCAGTAAAAGTAACTTTTAATTACCCTGGACGAAGAACACGACGAACTGGGAAGTGTAGTTGTGAAGCTCGTCGGTTCAGATCTTCCACGCCCTAACTTGGCAGAGAAAGACAGCTACGGCGGCCGCGGAGTGAAGAAATCCGCAGCCGGCGCGAGTATGACGGCGACGAGGTCGAGGCAGTGAAGCTCTTCCTCACCGGCGATGATGAAGTAGCGGCGGCGCTAGGTTTTCAGAAGTTCGAGTGGGAGAGAGGTCAAGCGGAGTAAAAACGAAGTGAGGAAAGGGAGGGGTATTTATAGCCGAAGTGAAAAACTGTTCGCCCAAAGAAATTGGACGAACGTGCCCCTGGCCCTTCTCATTTGCTTGACATGTGTCACCCACATACTGAGAGGTGGTGATCGTATGAGATCGTGGGTCAATAGATAAGTATTATCGTGGAATGTGGAACGGTTTAGGCGGCAACAACCAAAAATTCAGATTAGAATATTTTAATGTTTCGTTCGCAATATCTTCAGCTGACAAGGACACAGTGAAGACTTTGAACGAGTTTCAAATAGAATGCACATGAAGAATTTGTGAATAGATTGGGTTGAGTTTCGCATAAAGGGGGAATGGTCCGATCAATTCACTTAGCAGAAAAGGCAACATGAAGAAATAGCAATAAGTGAATGTTGTAGAGGACATAAACTCATATATATAGCCAATGAAGAAAAACAACGGAAATGGTGAAGACATTGCAAAGTTGAAGAAATTGAACAACTGAGGAAATTCAAAACTAAGGAAAAACTCAAATTGAAGATTTTCAACTTTTGGTAGTGGCGTGACCCACTGTATAAGAATGATGATTTCAGACACCGCGTACAATTGTCGTACGGTTCTAAGAATCAAATTCTTCGTTAATTTCTTCACACTTAGAGTGTTAGTCTTCATTGATTGAAGAAAAAAGTAATATCTGGCCTAGATGCACACATGCAAACACTAAGCATAATATCTGGCCTAGATGCACATAAGTAAAATAGAGAACCAATCATGGAGCGGTATACCTTTTGATCGAAGTCAATACCATTTTCATCAGTGCATAGATGGCCATTTGTGGGCATAGGGATTTTGACGGCTTTGCAGTCTTGCATGCCGAATTTCCTCAATACATCCTTGAGGTATTTCTCCTGAGCTATGAATATGCCATTGCGCTGTTGACGAATTTGAAGACCTAAGAAGAATTTCAATTCTCCCATCATAGAAATTTGATATTCTTCACTCATCATATAGGCAAATTCATCACTGTAACGTTGGTCAGTACAGCCAAAAAAGATATCATCAACATAAATTTAGCACACAAACAATTCACCATCATATACTACAAAAAAAGACACATCCATGACATTTTGGGTTGAACGAAATTTTTTTCTGTCATACATATGACACTTCTATGACGATAATTGTGACAAAACCCGGTATCATCATAAATGTGGTGGGCTCCTACTTCTATGACAAAAAATCATGACAGAAATGGGCTTTTCATCCTGGGCGGGCCGGAGACACAGCTACATGACATTCTTTGGGCCGTCCATGACGGAAAAAACCGTGGTAGAAGCGAGGGCGAGGAAAATTTTGGCGAGTTCCCGGTTACGGTTGGAGGTCGGGGGCCGAGCGATGCGTGTTTCTCTTGTACATGTACGCGCGTGTGTGTGCGAGGCGTTGGATCTAAATGAACCCGAGCGAGGCGTTGGGCTCTAACTGAACCCGAGCGATTGCACTGCAGGCTACACGTTACTGAACCCGAGCGATCAATCGATGGCTGTTAACTGAACCCGATCGAGCGATTCCTTCGCTACTGCTGCTAACTGAAGCCGATGGATGCTGCCTCTCTGGATGAACAGTGAGCGTTGCGGGGGGGGGGGGGGGGGTTGGATGAACACTGAGCGGTGGCGTTGCCTCTGGATGAACAGGACCCCGTGGTGTGGAGGGCTGGATGAATAGGACGACCCCGTGGAGGGCTGGATGAACAGTAAACGGTGGAGGGGCGCCCGTGGAGGGGTGGTTGAGCAATAGCCGGTGGAGTAGCGTGTGGTGGAGGCTGGATGAACAGGAGCCCGTGGAGGCTGGAGGAGGTCGATGGTAGCCCGTGGAGGCTGGAGGAGGTCGACGATGGAGATGAACAGTATCCCGTGGAGTCCCATTTTGCGGTACGCCACACCCCTCCCGATGAATAGGACCCCCGTTTCGACCATAGCGCTCCAACACAAGTCCGTTTCGTCCGTTTTGTGGTACGGCACACCCCTCCCGATCAACAGGACCCCCATTTCGACCGTAGCGCTCCAACACAAGTCTGTTTCGTCCGTTTTGCGGTACACCACACCCCTCCCGATCAACAGGACCCCCGTTTCGACCGTAGGAGGTCCGTTTCCTCCATTTTGCGGTATGCCAGACCCCTCCCGATGAACAGGATCCCGTTTCGAACGTGTCCGGTCAAACACAAGGCTGTTTCCTCCGTTCTGCGGTACGCCAGGCCTCGTTTCCATCGCCTGTTCCGTCCAAGCCCTCCTGATGAACACGACGACGCATTCCGTTCCGACCCAGCCGGTTGGCTCCCACACATTCCGTTGCCTCCCGATGAACACGACGCATTCCGTTGCCTCCCCATGAACACGACGACGACGCCGTTTCTCCGTTCCGCCCCAGCCATGTACACGAGCCCTGGCCGTATGTATGCGTGAGTACGCGTTCGAGACCCCGCCCGTATGTACACATACATGGTCGTATTTTCTTTCTTGCACACTAGCCGCTGTACGTACGTGTACATGCTACGTGCGTGCCTCTACATCGACACATGCGCGCCTCTACATCCACCAGTATATATGTACGTATACATTCGCGACCAGAATGACAACGCTACGTACGCTTCGACCAAGTGGGTCCCGACTGTCAGGCAATTCCTTGCATGCGAAGAAGTAGCTGGTGGGTCCTAGCAGTCAGGGGGCGAATCATTTTTTTTGCCCAGACGCACTTCCTTGCGTGCGAAGATGTAGCTGGTGGGTCCCAGCAGTCAGGGGGAAATGTTTTTTTTGCGAAATACGGTGGCCCACCCGGTGGGTCCCGGCTGTCAGGTGGAGGAATAATTATTTTGCGCGTAATAAGGAGGCACTTCCTTGCTATGGCCATGGACCCAACTGTCAGCCTCTCCATGTACAGTCCATGTCCGATGGAAGCCGTTCCTTGACCACGTTGACCACACTGCGCCGAGAGCACCAGGGTGGTGGACGACCGCGAGGCCTAGGAAGGGGACGACGCGGGGCCGGGGAAGACGCGGCAGTGGATGCCTACGCGTAGAGGAGTACGAGGGTTCACTGGTTCGCTGCGGTGTGAGGCTGCCGTCGCCGCAGAATAACAAGGGGTGTGGGTGAGTAGAGCGATGACCTGGCCAGTGGTGGGAGTAGTAGGGGGCGGTGAGGCCTCCGCCGCATCGCAGCCGGCCACGGGAGGCAGGAGCACGAGGCACGACTGGCGCTGGTTTGGACAGCTGGAGCAAGAAGACCAGAGGTTGAAGAAGCACTACGGCCATTGGATGGACATCGTACGGTCATTGGAGCTAGAATCGTGCATATTGACTAAGTTGACAAAGCCTCCGTCCCTGTCAGCTTGCATATTGACTAAGTAGGCCCACAAGTCAGCCTGCCACTATACTGGGTCCCAGCTAACAGGGGGAATATTCATTTTTTTGTGCGTAATAAGGAGGCACTTCCTTGCGTGCGAAGATATAGCTGGTGGGTCCGACCTGTCAGCGGCGGTAACGTTTTTTTCGCGAAATACAGAGGCCCTTTCGGTGGGTCCCTGATGTCAGGTGGAGGAATCATTATTTTGCGCGTAATAAGGAGGCATTTCCTTGCGTGCGGCCGTGGACCCAGCTGTCGGCCTCTCCACGTACAGTCCACTTCAGATGCATGTCGGTCGTTGACCACGTTGACCAGGCCGCGCTGAGAGCACCAGGGCGGTGGACGACGGCGAGGCCTAGGAAGGGAATGACACAGAGTCAGGGAAGACTCGGCAGTTGTTTCCCACGCGGAGGGGAGTACGACTGTACGAGGGTTTACTGGTTCGTCTGCCGTCGCCAGAGAATAACAGCAGGTGTGGGTGAGTGGATGGCTATGCCAGCGATGGGAGTACGGTGGGGCGGTGAGGCCTGCGTGGCAGCACAGCCGGCCGCGGGGAGGAGGGAGCAGGCAGTCCCGCCGGCGCTTGTTTGAGCGGCTGGAGCAGGAAGAGCAGAGATTGAAGAAGCACGACGGCCGTTGGATGGACATTCAACAGTCACTGCTTGTGCGTCAACCTTTTTTTAGGAAAGCCTCAAATCTGTGGAAAACAGCATACAACCCATCTACCATTATTTCTAATAATTTACAGCCATTTGCTAATTCTTAAGGTTTTTTTAGCCCATATTCTTTTTGTTAGCATTACAACCCATATTGTGGCCACGGTTAAAAAATTATACGAAATTTCGCATATTTCGGTGCGGTCCGAACTGTTTTTAATCCCGAAATTTCGACGCACATTCAAACTGATTTTAAAAATAAATGTATATCAATATAAAATCCAACAAATTCTCCACGCATAAAAATTAATGTAATTTAAAATCTCGAAATGAAAAAAAGATATTTGAAACTAATTGCCGGTTTGATGTGTTTTAAAAATGTACAGCCCATTTCTCATTACTGATGGGCCATTTTCTCGGCCAACCGAATGAAGGCTCTCCTCGTCTTAAAAGATTTGCAGCCAACAGGCCTGACAAAGCGACTTACTTGGCAAATCACAAAAAAACTGGGCTGTGGCCGTGGACCCAGCTGTCAGCCTCTCCACGTACTGTACTCTTCCGATGGAATGTCATTCCCCACATTGACCACGCCGCGCCGAGAGCACCAAGGTGGTGGACGATGGCGAGGCCTAGGAAGGGAACGACGCGGAGCCGGGGAAGACGCGGCAGTGGATTCCCACGCGGAGAGGAGTACGAGGGTTCACTGGTTCGGCTGCGGTGTGAGGCTGCCATCGTCGCAGGGCCTGGCTAGCGGTGGGAGTAGTAGGGGGCGATGAGGCCTCAACGGCAACACAGCCGGCCACTGGAGGCAGGAGCAGGCGGTCTCCCCGGTGCTGGTTTGGGCGGCTGGTGCAAGAAGAGCAACGAGAAGAAGCACCAGGACCGTTCGATTCAAATCCAACGGTTACTGCTGCTAGGATCATTTGTTGACTAAGTTGACAAGCCCTGCGTACGCGTCAACTTAGTAGGCCCATAGGTCAGCCTCCCAACCGGTGCGCCCCAGATGTCAGTGGGAGGAATCATTTTTTTTTTGCATAATAAGGAGGCAGTTGATTGCGTGCGGCCAGGCCAGCGGAGGGAGTAGGGTGGGCCGGGGAAGCCTACGGGGCATCACAGCGGGCCACAAGAGGAGGGAGCAGGCAGTCCCGCCGGCGCTAGTTTAGGTGGCTGGAGCAGGAAGATCAGAGATTGAAGAAGCATGTCGGCCGTTGGATGGACATCCAACAGTCACTGCTGCTAGAATCGTGTGCTCACTGACAAAGCCTTGCGTAAACAAGTCAGCCTCAAAATCTATGGCGTGTACAGCCCATTTGCTATTATTTTTATAATTTTTACTCATTTTCTAATTCATATGGAATTTATTGTAGCCCGTTTTCCATTTTTAGAATTGCTGGCCATTTTCTGGACAGTACCAGGGTCAAAAATTAACTAAATATGTGGGAAATTTTGAAAATTCGCAAATTTTTGCTGGGGAACGAAATATTCTTAATCCAAAAATTAATAGCCATACTAAAACAAATTTAAAAATAAATTAGTACTATGTCATGTTAAATCCAATGAAATACATATAAGATATCAGTGAAGAACAAAAAAAAACTAATATCCCATTTGCTATAATTTTTTTTTGGAATTTTCAACCCCTTTTGATATTACTTTTAACAGACATTGACCATACGCTTTGGCCAGGCCGGAATGCATCCCTCCTCGTCTTGAAAGATTTGCAGCCCAGTAATTTGGAGAAAACAAATAGGCGTAGCTTGGGTATTCTTCAAAAAGAAATACTGGGCTACCTATTTTCCCAAAGAAATGGTGCATGAGCATTTAGCTTTATTTATTTATTTACTTATTTATGTTTAGGGGACCATGAGCATGTACCTGGGCCGGATTCATGTGAGAGCGTCCCTTCCAGTTAATTATGGGCTTCTCTATTGGGCCTTCATCAGTGGGCTGCATGTTATCAACAAGTGGAAAATGTGTTCCGTACGAAAAATAGTATGCGCTACGTACGGTACGGGGCACTAAAGGATCGAACCATGCAACGACTTCCAAAACATTGTGTTTGTCGTTCTAACAACACATTTATTCAACCAACAGATGAAATATACTACTGATTGTACATTGAAAACAGCAGCAGCAGCAACCAGGGCTGGGGGTGCAACAGAAGCAGTAAGCAGGCCAGAAGAGTGAAGACGCAGCTCTCTCTTCCAAACCAAACATCAGCCATCATTACAAAAGGGCTACCAAAAAAGAACAAGTGTATGCATCAAACTAAATAAAGATCCTACTACACCAAGTGTACGCATCTAACTAACTGGCTCAGTTAGACGTTACTATTTATTAAGCTATGGAGATTGGCTGATGGCTTGAACCAGATGGGTGACTGACGGGGGAAACTCCAGCCAGCAGGTCGAAGTCTGATACTTGCGACCCTCTCTCCTACTTTGGGCTGCAGAGCGTGGCGGCACATATTAGGGTATGGTGCATGCAGAGACGCATGGTACGTTGTGTACACACAGTTTTGCCTGATGAACAAACCGCGCTGCCATCATGATCCTTGCCGTCGGTTATCTCCTGGTTAATCAGATAATTCAGTCCGACAAACAGAGAGCATGTACCAAGGCTACTTACCAGCCTCTAGTCAAAAATTCCTGAAGGCCCAGAGAAGCTGGGATCCTGCTCAAAGACCTTGCAGTGACTGTGATTGTATTCCGCGAAACAACACGTCCGGTACGTGCGAATGACCATCAATCGTTCGCCGTCGTCTGATCGAGCTAGGAACCACCTGCAACTGCCATGCTGCTTTTCTTTTAAAGGTTCTGGAATTAGGAAGGGTAGGGACACCAGGCAGCCTACAACATCATATCAAGTTGGAGTCAAATAAAAAAGGGCTCTTGATTTAGTCAATCTTAAGAACAGCATGTTATGAGCATGAATATTTTTTCAGTAAATGTTGACAGTAATATAAGCAAGCCATCATGATATCATAGGAAAGTAACATACTGCTGTAACAGTCCTTTGTAGCGATGACTGGAGGAGGCCAGCAATACGTCCAGCCATAGAAGGAGTCGACAGCGTAAATGAAGCCCTTGTGTTCAATGGCATCAGAGAACCATGGAGGATGTATGATCCTGCGATGGACGTGCAGATTTATCCACTTACCGCAGTGACCTGTCAGATAGGCGAGATCGCGGTTGAAGAACACAATTAGCCTGAAGTCTTTATAATTCGCTGATCTTGTGGGCGCTTGGCAGATTACAACCTTGAGCAAATCAAACTTGGTATCATGTTGGCTACTGTAAGATTCCGAGTATTCTAGGCCGCGGTGCCAAAGAAGTGCAGTGTTAATCGAAGGAAGGGGGATCAATTCCTCGCATTTGAGACAAGCGCGCCCTGAATACATGGTTCCCCCCTTCCTCTCCACCTCCCTTTTCCCCATTCGTACTCCGTGGGCGCCAAAACACCCTCTCCACCCCACCCTTCTCCGTCCGCCACCGTCCGCCACCCCATCCACCGCCGTCCTCCTCCACCATGCTGGAGCTAATACCCCGACGCCGCCGTCCATTACAAGAGATTGACCTCTCTCATCCACGGCTTCGGACCGGGATCCTTGCATCCCGTCCTCTCGCTGCATCCCCGCCGTCGTCCACCTTGCCAGCACCGCTCCTACGACCGTCTCGTCCACCGCGCCCCGCCGCCACCGTCTACCCTCCTAGATCTGGTTCCACGCCGCCAACAGCCATCGCTACCGCAGCACCGTCAAATTCTCAGCAGATGCGTACACGGCGCCGCACCAGAGGCGGTACTCTTTCGTATCTGCTCAACTTATTTATCGCAGCAAGAAAATAGATCGCCATTGCTTTACTCTGATTTCTTGTCTTGGTTGCGAAGTTGCCTTTGTCCAGTTTGCACCTTCAGATCCGCCATGGCACGCTCAACACTATACTCCCAATGCTTATGGTTTTCCCCTTTTATATTCCACACTAGTTAAATCGCAGTAGACTAAATTTCAAAATTGGGTCAGTCGATTTTTCCGAGCTCGCCGGAGTTCGCCGGTGCGAACGAAGGGGCTCGGTTGGTTGTGGGGCCTCGCCGAACGAAGAAAACTGGACGCGGGTGGGGGTTGGGGCGGGGTGGGGGGTAGGGGTGGCGGAGGAACACAGGCGGTGGGGGCCGGTGGTCCGGCCGGCGGCCCGTGCGGTGTTCTGTATGGGAAGAATCAGAGACGAGGAAGAAGAAGGGTTAGGAGACGTAGGATCTTCATCCAACCGCCTGAAATGGTCGAGAGACAGCTGGGAGTTGCATTTTTAATGCGCTCTGGTTCATCATGTGTGGGCACTGCGCAACCAACATTTTATTATCCAAAATTTGCTTGCTCTTCTTTACCATGTTCCTCTTTCGTTCTTCTTTAATATGTACTCTCTCCGTTCCTAAATACAAGTCTTTGTATAGATTCCACCATGGACTACATATGGAGCAAAATGAGTGAATCTACACTCTAAAATGTATCTCGATACATCTGTATGTGATCCATAGTGGAAATCTCTACCAAGACTTATATTTTGGAACGGAGGGAGTATGATAGTAGTACAGTATGTTCCTTGTACTGAAGATGATCAGGGACATTTGCAATGTAGAGGTCTATACGGTCGGTTGTTATGGACACTTTGAGCCTCTTTGATTCGTAGGATTTTGTAAACATAGGAATAGGATTTGTAGTGACCTGCCCACTTGAATCCAATAAGAATTGCAAGGAAATGCGGGGAGCTGTGTCGCCTTTGAGAGTTACACTGATATTAACAGTACCGCACCTTCACTTGAAGAGAACTGGTATCCGAAGCCTTTCTAGCCGTACCGGCAGTACTAGCACATATATTCCAACAAGTTCCACTTTGCTGATTTTACTCTGATGCTTACGGTTTTCCCCGTTATATCTACGCTATGATCTGTGTAGCTGCTTTGTGTCGCACTAGCAGCAGTGCACTCTTGAAGCTAAACACTGCAATGACTTACAAAATTGGCACCAAGGCATTGAGTGCCATTCTGGATGCAATGAAACTCATACGCTCCCCACCTGTTGATTCTTGTTCAGAATATGATCCTAATGACTATTCTAACCTCGAGGAGTCAAAGGCAGATGGCATGTCCTGTTCACCCATCAAGGTGCCTGTTCTAATTTGGCAAGGTTTTATTGATTGCGGGTATCTTGCATATGTTGTCTTGCATTTCTTCTACTTTGTTGCACCGCCATCTGCTTAGTTTAATCATCATATATGTCGAGATGCCATGCCCATCCATTATCAATACATATTCCATCTGTCATCATACCATGTTTTTTCCACTCAAATGCTGTTCTTGTGCATCAAACATCAAAAAGGAAGAGGGTGATTGCCGAACCTGAAGGAGCGCCATCAAAGTCCTTGAAAAACGTGGTGGTGCTAGAGAAATCAGACAGCACCCCACTTATATTGGTTGTACAACCAGTGACACAAAACGTAGGACCGACTCCAGCAGACTGTAGCCATACTTCACTGGCCACACCACTAGCCCCACCACACAGGACTTGCACTCCAGCAAAAGGTATACCGATTTCATTTGCCATAGCATCAGCCGTACCACAGAAAAATCCCACTCCAGCAAAAAGTACAGCAAGTCCAGCGGCCGAAGACCTATCCCAACTACAGAGATGGCCAATTCCTGCAGATTGGAACCCCATTCCATTTATTCCCAGTTTAAAAGACAATGCTTTCAATGTTGTTAGGGACTACGTGCATATATTCCCATCATGGGAAGATTATAGTGAAGACAAACACCATTTTCCCATCTTCCTGTCCAACTTACATGTAAGTGCTATTATTCATGGTTATTATTTTCCTATTTTCTGCTGATTGCACACATCAATGATTTACATTACATTGTTGTAACTAGGCGAGGGTCAATCTGGATAGTCATGACGAGCAAAGCTTGCTTGTGCTTTTCAAGGAAGCATTGCAGCAGTATCGGTGTTACCTGAGGAAATCACACTTTGATGGCAAGTCTATAAACGAATTTCCGGTGAAGTCTCCTGTGCTAAATTTAGAAGACATTGAATGGAAAAACCTTGTTATGCACTGGTCTCATTCCCAAGATGAGGTACTGTCTATGAAATCACATGACAATTTGAACTTCTACTTTTGCGCATGTGCCTTATGGATCTTTTTTGCAGGAAATCTGCTCGAAGAAGATATCCGGTTTGAAAAGAACGACAGGATATCGCAAATATGCTGCCCGTTGCTTTGCTCTTGTTAGTACCTGTTGTCCTGTATCACTGTACTTGCATACATACCTGGTTCATTATGTGACAGCAGTATGCATGATAGCTTGCTTATCAATTGTTCGCTCCAAATTGTCTGATCTGTATGAATGGTTACATTAGTGTAGAATATATCCAATGTCAATGAATTTTTTTAGCTCTGCATTGTTCTTGTAAGTACATGATGTCCTTTATCAGTGTACTTATATTGACAGGTAGTTGTTCATGTACCATCACTCTAGAGCTTATTTTCCTTTGCCATCCATTTTCTACACATCAGATCTATATTTACTCTTACCATAAGGTTGGTACTGAAGAAGTTTAGTTGTGCATTGCTCTTGGTTGTGCCTTTTGCCTGTATCGCTGCACATACATTTATAGCTACTTGGTTATGTAGCATCACTCTTCATCTTATCTTAAATATTCTCCATTTTTTCCGTATATTATCACATCTATATTTACTCTAAATAAAATGTAGAATAAAGGAAATGCTTATGAAGAAGATTTTATGGTAAACTTCTTGAATTGCCCCCCCCCATCAGCATGGACAAGGGCTTTATAGAGCCTGTCTTCACCAGTAATGTAAGTTTGTCCTTCTCAAGACTTCAAACTTTCTTGTGTATATTTGGTTAGGCATGACTGAAATAGCTGTTTATTTTTGGTGTTTGCATCAAATTGCATGTTTAAAGTTTATTATGTAGTTCATAAACAAAAGTTTGTCCTTCTCAATTTAAGTTTTCAGTTGTACAACCAAGTTCCTTCTTCATACCATGTAAATTAAACTATATAGAGCAAGTGATCTTCTTTTGCACTGCATGTATGCTTATGTTCTTCATTCGTAATCCAGTGGTGTGGTGAACCTACCCACTACAGCACAATGTCATATTCTGCAATGTCTTAACTATGAACAATGTCATATCATTCTACTATTATTTAAACCGTCTCTTTATTTGCCAATCTGAAATGGGATAAATTGACAGCACACTAACCATTGATACTTATGAGTTCTTGATCTGTAATCCAGTGGTGTCATGAAGCTGCCAACTCACAATGTCATTTCCTGCCATGTCTTGACCTGAACAATACCATATTGTGTTAATGCAATTTTAAACTATGTCACTTTATTCGTCAGTAAGAAATGTGATGAATTGTCAGCACTGATACTTTTATGTGCAAAACCTGTCATCTGTCTGCTTGTTTATCTTTCAGAGTGAGGAAGATATAAGTGTTGAACAAGCGCAGTCTCATCATCTTGCTCAGCTGCTTGCGCTACAGCTCGCCAGCAGGGCTAACCTTTCTTGAACTCTATTGAAGTGTTGTCGGTTTTGTATATTATTTTGTCGGCGTGTTTATTTGCACTGGTGGCGATCTTTGATGCCCGTGTATGTAATCTGCTGTCTGCTTGTGCTTTATTATCATAGTGGCGAACTTTGATGCCCAATGGATGTAGTATGCCGTAATTTCTTTATTGTATAGTCTAGGTTTTTTCTTATTCACGATGCTGCAGTTATTTTACTGTATATACATCATGTCTTCGCAGTAAACCGGCCAAACCGTAAAATTACGGTACATAATCGGGCCGTCATGCAATCACGATGTAGGATGGGCCTGAAACGTGCCGAACAGCTCACGGGCCGGCAGCAGCCGAAATGGACCCCGGCCCATGATTTTCCGAACCAAATAAAGGGCTTTTAACAGGCCAAAATTGTCTCGGTCCTTGTTTGGCCCAATCAGATATCGGCTGCGAGCAGGCCGGATGCAAACCGGGCCGTAGTTAGGCCCAACTATATGACGGGCTTTTAACAGGCCGAAATTAATATAGGGCCGAAATGTTAAACGGGCCCTTAACAGGCCGAAACTAATATCAGGCCGAATTACTAAATGTGCCTTCAGCAAGTGGGCCCAAAAGCATAGCGTTCAGTTGACGGGACGAATCTGATATGGGCCATAATTGAGCCCAAAGCCTCTTAAAGGGCCGGACCTAATCTGGGCCATAATTTGGCCCAGAACGTGGTAGGCTTTTAACGGGACGGATCTCATATGGGCCATTATTAGGCCCGGAACGTGGCAGGCCATTAATGGACCGGATCAAATATGGGCCGGCATTTGGCCCAAAACATGGCAGCCAGTTAATGGGCCGGCCTACTAGGGTCCTCAAAATCTTGTGGGCCTACAGCTGGGCCGGCCCATTAATGTCGGTGAAATCTCGTGGGCCTTTAGCTGGGCCGGCCCATTATGATCCGCAAGAATCTTGTGGGCCTTTACCTGGGCCGGCCCATTATGGCACACAAAAATCTTGTGGGCCTTTACCTGGGCCGGCCAATTATGGCCCGCAAATTCTTGTGGGCCTTTAGCTGGGCTAGCCCATTATGGTCCGCAAAATCTCATGGGCCTTTAGCTGGGCCGGCCCATTATGGTCCGCAAAATCTTGTGGGCCTTTAGTTGGGCCGGCCCATTTAAACTTGATGGGCCGGTCCATGTGTCAACATATCATAGGCGCGTCTCGCCCATTGGATGAGTTACACATGTGCCAACGCGGACCTGACACGTGTCTCCTCCAGCCAATGATGATTTTACACGTGGAAATAACCCATTGGTCGGGGCTATTAACGGGTTATCGGATCCAAAACCCGACCCAATAGCTTAACGACGTTCTGTTACGGTGGATGCCACGTGTCGGTCACCCTTGACGAAAGCACTTCTGTGACGCGCGATTTATCGTCATGGAAGTGGACACTTCCGTGATGATAATTTTGGTAATGTCATGGAACACTTCTATGACAGCACAGGTATGACTATCTTGATTCTGTCATAAAATCGTCATGGATGTACATGCATGACAAAAAATGTGACCTACTGTGACAAACACGTATCATCACGGAAGTGTATTTTTTTGTAGTGATAAGACTTAGTGAAACGAGTTGGGTCAAGTGAACCGGGTTTGAAGCCTTTCTTCATGAGGAATTCCTTCAAAGTATCATACCACGCCCGAGGGGCCTGCTTGAGGCCATAGAGGGCCTTATTGAGTCTAAAGACTTTGTCAGGATGCTTTGGATCTTCAAAACCTGGGGGTTGAGCAACATATACTTCTTCCTCAAGCTTACCATTAAGGAATGCACTTTTCGCATCCATTTTATAAAGTGATATCATGATGGTTAGCATAAGCAAGTAACATGCGAATAGCCTCAAGTCTAGCAACAGGTGCAAAAGTTTTACCGAAATCAATTCCTTCAACCTGTGTGTAGCCTTGAGCTACAAGTCGTGCCTTATTCCTCACCACAAGGCCATTTTCATCTTGCTTGTTGCGGTAGATCCACTTTGTGCCAATGATATTGTGCTTGCGAGGATCTGGACGTTTGACCAGTTCCCAGACGTTGTTGAGCTCGAACTGATGTAATTCTTCTTGCATAGCTTGAATCCACTCAGGCTCTAGAAATGCCTCATCTACCTTAGTGGGCTCTGTGATAGAGACAAAAGCAAAATGCCCACAAAAGTTAGATAAACGTGAAGCTTCTGAGTGTGTGAGAAGACCTGGAATGTTGATGTCGCTGATGATTTTCTCAATTTGCACTTTATTTGCAATGCGAGGATGAGCTGATTGTTGTTGAGGATTTGGATCAGCATTTTCTTCAACACCATTTTCTTCAGGTGCATCAGCATGACGTTCTTCACGTTCTGTAATGATTTCTTCAACAGATTTTCAGTAGGAATGACATCCTCAGTAGCCTTGAACTTGATAGTTTCCTCAGGTGACTGTTCATCTAACACAGAAGGTAGGTGCTCTCTTTGCGAGCCATTAGTTTCATCGAACCGCACATCTACAGTTTCAACAACTTTGTGGTGAATGTTGTTGAAGACTCTGTAGGTGTGCGAGTCCTTTCCGTAACCAAGCATAAAACCTTCATGTGCTTTCGGTGCAAATTTAGAACTGTGATGAGGATCTCTAATCCAACATTTTGCACCGAAGACTTTGAAATAACTCACATTGGGTTTCTTGTCAGTGAGGAGTTCATATGCAGTCTTCTTGAAGAATTTGTGAAGATATACCCTGTTGATGATGTGGCACGCAGTACCAATTGCCTCAATCCAAAAACGACGAGGCGTCTTGTACTCATCAAGCATAGTGCGAGCCATTCTCAACAAGAGTACTATTCTTGCGCTCCATGACGCCATTCTGCTGAGGAGTGTAAGGAGCAGATAACTCATGAGTAATACCAAGTTCATCAAGATAGTCATCAAGACCAAAATTCTTGAACTCAGTTCCATTGTCACTTCTGATGTGCTTGATCTTCACACCAAAGTTGGTTGAAGCCCTCGAGGAAAATTGTTTGAAGACTTCCTGCACCTCATGTTTGTAAGTGACAATATGCACCCATGTGTAACGAGAATAATCATCAACAATAACAAAGCCATATAGAGATGCATCATTTGTAACTGCTGAATAATGATTAGGACCAAAGAGATCCATGTGAAGCAATTCAAATGGTCGAGTAGTAGTCATGATAGTATTTGCTGGATGCTTGGCCTTGGTCGTCTTTCCAGCTTCATAGGCCCCGCATAAGTGATCCTTGAGGAATTTGACATTCTCAATGCCAATGACATGCTTCTTCTTCGCAAGCATGTGCAGATTCCTCATGCCAGCATGACCAAGTCGTCGATGCCATAGCCATCCTTCTGAAGCTTTTGCAAGTAGACATACAGATGGTTGACGTCCTGTAGAGAAATCGACAATATACAAATCTCCTCTCCTAAAGCCTTCGAAGACTTTGGAATTGTCAGCTTCCATGATCACAACACAACGATACTTGCCAAAGACAACAACCATATCAAGATCACAAAGCATTGAGACAGACATCAGGTTGTATCCTAAGGACTCGACAAGCATGACTTTAATTTGTCCATGTGTCGATCCTTTGTGATCGCAACCTTACCTAGACCCAATACCTTGCTTTTTTCCTTTGTCAGCGAAGATGATATGCTTCATATGCGATGGGGATAAGGGAACATCCATCAATAGGTTCTTGTCACCAGTCATGTGATTTGTACATCCACTATCGAGGACCCACTCATTTTCTTTGGGTTGATCATCCTGCAGAGGAATTAGTGCAGCTTACGAACTCATATACTTCATCAGTGAAGAATATGACATCAATATCATCAGATCAATTTCATCAAGCAATAAAATAGACAAAGCAGTATGAGGACGTGAGAAATGAAGGTTCATTTCTTCATGATTAGCCTGTGTCCTTTCAGGCAAATTCAGGTCTCCAGCAAATTCTTCAAACGTTTAAGCACGTCTGGAGACCTGACCCTGCATAAGAAATTAGTTCTTTGTCTTCACCACCCACATCTGAAGGGGTGGCAAAGAGTTCATCACTCTGTGAGCTCCATACGAGAAAGGTGGCATAGAAGCCAGTCCACTTTGTTTCACATAAGAGGAGTTAGGATAAGCATATGAATAAGCAGAGAAATTCTTCGAGGACTTATGAACATAATGGTTAGAAGAATAATGCTCATATTCATAACCCTTAGAGCTTCAATGCAAAATAGAAGTGTTAGCACGATGATGTTCATATGAGGACTTTGATCCTTTTGAGGAACTTGATCCACGTGAGGAATTTGGTCCGTATGAGGACATGGATCCATATGAAGAATTTGATCTGGGGTTCCTATTCTTCACAGGTGGTGTCATGATGACATTCACCTGAAAATTTTCAAGGCACCTTTTGGGAACCCAGATTTTCTTCATAGGGGAACCGTTCCTGCAGTTAGTGCCAACATATCTAGCAAATACTTCACCATTCTGATTTTTGAACAGTTCATAGTTGGAGTCAAATGACTCATCAAAAGAATGAGGAGATTCACATGTAAAGCCAGATAAAGTAGAAGGATCTACTGGAGGTCCCTTTGCAGCAACCCATGAGGTTTTGGGATACTGCTCAGGCTTCCAGTAAGTCCCATCAGCGTTGAGTTTCCTCTCAAAGGCAATACCCTCTTTCCTAGGGTTCCTATTGAGAATCTGCTTTTTAAGCACATCACAAAGAGCCTGATGCCTTTTGAGGTTTTTGTACATGCCTGTCATGTACAATTCCTTTAGCCCTGCATTATCAGTGATAATAGCAGTGTCCTCAGATGAGAAATTAGTGATAGCAGAGACAGGTGAAGAATTTGTAACATTAGAAGCATTTGAACATTCAGGTGAAGAATTAGCAGATTCACGTTCAATGCACTTCAAACATGGAGGAACAAATTCTTCTTGAGCAGCGCTGATTTGTTGAGCAAGTAATGCATCGCGCTCCTTCTGAAGATCTTCATAACTCACTCTTAGCTTTTCAAGATCTTTCTTTCTTTGAAGAAATTCATAAGAAAGCTTCTCATGATCAGATAAGAGAGTGTTATGATGACCTTGAAGGTTGTCAAACTTAGACTGAAGTCTTTGAAGATTTTCAGTCAAGGTTTTAGTGCAATCCATTTCTTCACCCAACATATCATCACTTTTGTCTAGCATGTTTTGAACCTTCTCAAAAGCCTTTTGTTGTTTCACAGCAATCTTAGCAAGTTTAGAGTAGCTAGGCTTGAGGTTTTCATCAGATTCATCCTCACTTGATTCAGAGGAGGGATATTTGAGTACCTTGGCACCCTTTGCCATGAAGCAATAGGTGGGAGCGTAGTCATCATTGCCTTCATCAGCCTTGTTGGTGAAGCCATTTTCTTCAGAGTTGAAGATGGACTTGCTGACAAATGCAGTAGCGAGAGCTAGGCTCGCCACACCAGACTCGGACTCCTCAGATGCCTCATCTTCCTCATGTTCCTCAGATTCAGCCTCAGGGTCCATTTCCTTGCCAATGAATGCCCGAGCCTTCTTGGAGCTGCTCTTCTTGTGAGATGAAGACTTTGAGGATTTTGATGATGAAGACTTTGAAGATTTCTTCTTCTTCTTTGCATCATCAGAACTGTAATCCTTGTATTTCTTCTTCTTTGATTCCTTTTCCCATTGAGGACAATCTTGAATGTAGTGACCAGGTTTCTTGCATTTGTGGCATAGCCTCTTCTTATAGTCACTGGATGAGGAATCATTACTCCTTGAAGATTTTCCAAAGCGACCATGTCTTGAGAACTTCTGAAATTTCTTCACGAGCAGTGCTAGCTCCTGGCTCAGTTCTTCAGGATCACCAAGGCTGCTACCAGAATCTTCATCTTCAGATTCAGAGACTACCTTGGCCTTCAGGGCACGTGATCTGTGATAGCTCGAACCATAGAGATCTCTCTTCTCAGCAAGCTGGAACTCATGAGTGTTTAGCCTCTCGAGGATATCAGCGGGATCAAGTGACTTGTAATCTCCATGTTCTTGTATCATCAGTGCCAGAGTATCAAATGAGGAATCAAGCGATCTCAGCAATTTCTTCACCACCTCATGGTCGGTGATGTCAGTGGCACTGAGTGCTTGAAGCTCATTTGAGATGTCAGTGAGGTGATCGAAGGTTTGCTGAACATTTTCATTGTCGAGTCTTTTGAAGCGGTTGAAGAGATTGCGAAGAACGTCAAATCGAGAGTCACGTTGAGTTGAGACTCTTTCATTGACCTTGGACAGCCTATCCTAGATAAGCTTAGTAGTTTCCAAAGCACTCACTCTTCCATACTGCCCTTTGCTCAGATGGCCACATATGATGTTCTTCGCTTGAGAATCGAGTTGCTTGAATCTCTTCACATCAGTAGCGTTCAGGGAAGGTGATACAGTGGGAACGCCATTCTCCACAACGTACCAGAGATCGTTGTCAATTGCCTCAAGATACATACGCATCTTATTCTTCCAGTAGGGGTAGTTTGTCCCATCGAAGGTAGGACACCCAGCAGAGACCTTGATCATACCTGCAGTCGACATAACTAAAACTCCAGGCGGTTAAACCAAAATCACACAGAACAAGGGAGTACCTTGCTCTGATACCAATTGAAAGTCCGTTATATCGACTATAGGGGGGTGAATAGGCGATTTTTATGAATTCTTCACTGAGGAATTTGCGGGTGAGGAAATTCCTAAGTGAAGAACTACTTGCAGCGGAATAAGTACTCAGGTGTAAACATAACAGAACACAAGCATGGTCATCATGATGAAATGAAGACAAGCACAGAGTACAGAAAGCGTAAACACAGGATAACACTGGATGAAGACAAACAGACTGAAGAAATTGAACTGAGGAAATTGAGAAAGTCTTCAGTCACAGTCTTCAAACAGATATGAACAAGCACACAACAACTGTAATGAGGAAATGAAAGGGTTGAGGAAATAGAACCAGTAGGCTCGGTGAAGACAATGATTTGGTAGACCAGTTCCAACTGTTGTGACAGTTGTACGTCTGGTTGGAGCGGCTATGTATTTAAACTTGAGGACACACAGTCCTCACCGTATTCTCCTTGAGCTAAGGTCACACAGACCTCGCCCAATCACTCCTGGTAAGTCTTCAGGTGACTTCCAAACTTTCACAAACTCGGTCACTCGGCGATCCACAATTTCCTCTTGGATGCTCTAGACCATGACGCCTAACCGTCTGGAAGATGCACAGTCTTCAAAGGTAACAAGCGTCAGATCCACGCAGGATCAATCTCTTCGGTGATGCTCAATCACTTTGGGTTTGTAGGTCTTTGGGTTTGGGTTTCCTCACTTGATGATTTTCTCTCAAAGTCCTCGGAGGATGGGACGCTCTCAAATGACAAGTGTCAGTTTCTCTCGGAGCAGCCAACCAGCTAGTGGTTGTAGGAGGGCTATTTATAGCCTAGGGAGCGGCCCGACATGATAAGACATAAATGCCCTTCAATGATATGACCGTTAGGTGGGTAGATATTTTGGGACAGCTGGCGCGTATCACAGCAATGGTCGGAAATTTTAGTATCAAATTCCTGAGGGCTATCATTCCTCACTGTGTAGGCAATCCGCACTAGCGAATTCCTAACTCCTCAGTCAGAACAAATTCCTTAGACCAGAAGAACTTCGTCTCTGTCACTGAAGAAATTGACTGAGCTGCATGAGATTTCCAATGGCTTCACTCGAAGAGATTGGTAGGTGTAGGATTTTGAGTTGAGCATCACTTGGAAATTTTTCCTTAGTATTTCCTCGACCCCCTTTAACAGTATGGTGTTTCCTATGACTCAAGAAAGAGAAAATGAAACTACGAAAACAAAAGTCTTCACGCTTCATGTTCCTCGAATGAATACCAAGTCTTCAGGGTCACACCAATTTCTTCACTTTCAAAGTCTTCATAAAGTCTTCAGTTGAAGAACTTCATTTTTAGGGGTCGCCTTTCTCTGTAAATATCAAACTCCTCATAGACTTGGAGACCTGTGTACACTCATAAACACATTAGTTCCTTAAGCTATAAGTCTTCAATACACCAAAATCACTAAGGGGCACTAGATGCACTTACAGGATGTATCAACTCCCCCAAGCTTAGACCTCGCTTGTCCTCAAGCGAAAACCGAAATCGAAAAACATGTCCACATGCTTTGAGAGAGAGGTGTCGATAAAAACAAAATACGGACATAGAAGCATCATGTTGATTATTATAACAGCAACAAAATTAAACATAGTAATTTTATCATAAAACTTGCATCATATACTTCCTATGAATAAGTAACAGTTCATCACATAATCGAAGTGTAAAACAAAAACTCTATTAAAAACCAACAAACTATGTTCTCAGTCAACTTTGCAACTGCAAGTCATCATATTTTCAGGAAGAGTCATATGTCGGAGCCTTTTAAGCAAGTCCACATACTCAACCATCATATAGTCTTCTATGATTGCTAATTAACACTCACCTCGTACCTATGAGCAAAACGTTTCAACTGGAAACACACAGAAAGATAGGGATTATAGTTTCGCCTCCCAACATACTCACTTCAAGGGTGATGTCAACAATAATAACTCATGCTATCTATATTCAACTGGACATATGTGCCTAGATCTTTCCTCACCACATGATCCTTGCCAAAAGAGAAAATAAAAAGGAATAGAAGGAAAACTTTGACTGTTTGCATAAAAGTAAATACATAAAAGTAAAAGATATGCCCTTCGCAGAGGGAGGCAGAGGTTGCCATGCGCTTATTTGTTTGCATGCTCAATCCCTTAGTGCAAGAGAACGTCACGTTGTATTGCCCCTTAAGATGACAACCTTCATTATGCAGTTTGTCGCTTTTATTCTTTGTCATCCATGTTCGTAGAACGCTCAATTTTCCCTTACACTAAATGATCTCACATATTTAGAAGCAATTTTTGTTGCCTTTTTGCACTGATGACAAGTTACTTGAGGGATCTTGCTCAATCCCTAGGTAGGTATGGTGGACACTTTAAAAAGATTTTGGTTTAAGGGTTTTGGATGCACAAGTAGTATCTCTACTTAGTAAGGAATTTTTGGCTAGCAAAGATAGGGGGCAAGCATCACATGTTAAAGGATCCATGACAATATGACTTCTATGTGAATATAAATATACATAAATCATTAAGTTGTCTTCCTTGTCCAACGTCAACAATTTTGGCATATAATATTTTGATGAGGGCTCACAATCAGAAAAGATTTCTAGGATAGTATATTTATATGTGAATCTTCTCTTCCCTTATTAATTCTTTCATGAGTTGCATCATTGACTAATGCTATGTTTGTCAATCTCTAATAAAATTCCCTACTTATACTTTTCCTTATGTGGTGCTATCACCTACCATACCGGGGCACTTCCCCCAAGCTTGGCGGAAGCCAAGGGGAGTGCTCATACCCGATACTCAGTTCTCCTTTGGTGGTGAAGAAGATGGGGGTGGTGAAGTAGTATTCTCCAATATAACCATGAGTAGATCCTTCAAACTTTGAATCTCCCGAAGAGCTTGATGAATTAATTCACTATTTTCCTTCACCTCAGCCATTATGTGTTTATTCTCAGGGCCCCACGGTTTGGTTCCTGCACCGTTTTCTCTTGGCCGAGATATGTCCCAGTTGGACGGTATGTGCCTACGAGGAGTGCTCTCGAACCCATAATTGTGAATCAAATTATGAAAATTGTTACGATGTAACCTGTGTAAGGGCCTCCTTGCTGGGAGATCTTCTTGCACTCCCAGGCTTGCTTGATCATTCGATGATCCCATCACTCCATGAGGATTAGGGTGAGTAGAGATGCTGGCTAATGTGCCCCTCTCGGAGGTCGGAGAGTGAAGCCCAAACGGATTTTCCTCTTCTTCCTCCATAGCAACCTCTTCAGCTTCATCCCCCCTCAGATCCTCCTAAACCAACCTTGTGTCTCCTTCTCCATTGTTGAAAGGTGAGGAAGACACAATGTCCGTCTAGCTGAATTTGTCAGAAAACAGCAAGAAAAGAGAACAGAGGATTTTCTCCACGGTACGGTGGTTAACAGGTTCGGGAAGTATATATAGATTTTTTATCTTGGAGGACAAGTACATGGAAGAAAAACGGAGTACGAGAGGTGTCCCAGGTGGGCACAACCCACCTGGGCGCGCCAGGCAAGTGTCTTGTGCCCACCAGGGTAAGCTTCCTGAAAGTCTCTTTATTTCCAAAATTTTAAAATATTCCAAAACTAACAAAAAATATTTTTGCGGATTTTTCGGAGTCCGTTTACTTACCGTATCACGTACCTCCTTATTTTCATGATTCCGGAGTGTTCCGGAAGGACTCTTTTATGTGTTCTTCTGGTGTGAAAGTTTGGATAATATTACTTTCAACATTAATAGGCGTACCTGAGATATAATGCTTTATTCGTTGTCCATTGACAACCTTCGGGTTAGTACCTTCAGAATTATTTATTTTTATGGCACCAGAGCGGTAAACCTCCTCGATAACATATGGGCCTTCCCATTTCGAGAGGAGCTTCCCTGCAAAAAATCTAAAACGAGAGTTGTACAAAAGAACATATTCTTCAACTTTAAACTCATGCTTTTGAATTCTTTTGTCATGCCATCTTTTAACTTTTTCTTTGAATAACTTTGCATTTTAATATGCTTGGGTTCTCCATTCATCTAATGAGCTAATATCAAATAACCTCTTTTCACCAGCAAGCTTGAAATCATAATTGAGTTCTTTAACTGCCCAATATGCTTTATGTTCTAACTCAAGAGGCAAATGACAAGCTTTTCCATAAACCATTTTATAAGGAGACATACCCATAGGGTTTTTATATGTTGTTCTATAAGCCCAAAGTGCACCATCTAATTTCTTAGACCAATTCTTCCTGGACCTATTAACAGTGTTTTGCAAAATTAATTTTATTTCTCTATTGCTAAGTTCAACTTGACCACTAGACTGAGGATGATAAGGTGATGCAATTATATGGTTAACATCATACTTGGCAAGCATTTTACCGAAAGCACCATGAATAAAGTGTGAACCACCATCAGTCATTAAATATCTAGGGACTCCAAACCTTGGGAAAATAACTTCCTTAAGCATTTTAATAGAGGTGTTGTGATCAGCACTACTAGTTGGAATAGCTTGTACCCATTTAGTAACATAATCAACAGCAACCAAAATATGTGTATACCCATTAGAGGAAGGAAAAGGTCCCATATGTAATCAAATCCTCAAACATCAAATGGTTCAAGAGCAAGTGAATAATTCATAGGCATTTCTTGACGCTTACCGATATTACCTATTCTTTGACATTCATCACATGATGAGACAAACTTACGAGCATCCTTGAAGAGAGTAGGCCAATAAAATCCAGATTGCAATCCCTTGTGAGCAGTTATATCTCCAGCATGATGCCCTCCATAAGCCTCGGAGTGACATTTCTGAAGGATTTGTCCATGTTCATGCTCAGGTACACAACGTCTAATAATACCATCTACTCCTTCTTTATAAATATGTGGGTCATCACAAAAGTAATGTCTTAAATCATAGAAGAATTTTTTTCTTTTGTTGGTATCTAAAGCTAGGTGGTAAATATTTAGCAACAATGTAATTAGCATAGTCTGCATACCACGGAGTACCATTAGCAAAATTTATTGCAGCTAACTGCTCATCAGGAAAACTATCATCAATAGGTAGTGGGTCATCAAGCACATTTTCAAGCCTAGACAAGTTATCTGCTACGGGGTTCTCAGCTTCTTTTCTATCAATAATATGTAAATCAAATTCTTGCAACAAGAGAACCCAACGAATAAGTCTAGGTTTAGCATCTTTCTTTTCCATAAGATATTTAATAGCAGCATGGTCTGTGTGTACAGTTACTCTGGAATCAACAATATAAGGTCTAAATTTATCACAAGCAAACACCACTGCTAAAAATTCGTTTTCAGTAGTAGCATCATTTCTTTGAGCACTGTCTAGAGTTTTACTAGCATAATGAATAACATTCAATTTCTTATCAACTCTTTGTCCTAGAACAGCACCAACATCATAATCACTAGCATCACACATAATTTCAAAAGGTAAGTTCCAATCGGGTGGTTGAACAATAGGTGCAGAAATTAAGGCTTTCTTGAGTGTTTCAAAGGCTTCAAAACAATCATCATCAAAAACAAAAGGAATATCCTTTTGCAAGAGACTAGTGAGAGGCCGAGAAATTTTAGAGAAGTCTTTGATAAATCTCCTATAGAAACCAGCATGACCTAGGAAACTACGAATACCTTTGATGTCCTTAGGACATGGCATTTTCTCAATTGCATCAATCTTAGCTTTGTCCACTTCAATACCTCTTTTAGAAATTCTATGACCCAAGACAATCCCTTCATTAACCATAAAGTGGGACTTCTCCTAATTCAAGACAAGATTTGTTTGTTCACATCTCTGCAAAACTCGCTCAAGATTTCTTAAACAATCATCAAAAGACTTCCCATAAACAGAAAAGTCATCCATGAAAACCTCAACAATCTTTTCACAAAAGTGTAGCAACCAGACCTCAAATGGTCTGTGCTGCTGTGCACCAGTGTCATCCCTGGATCAGTAATGCTGACATGCACAGTACAAATGGAGGATTTATAACAGAGTAGCAATCACACACTTATTACATCGAAAATCTCCAAAGAGAATAAGTATGATAAACATGGCTTAAGGCCATCTAAAAACGATAACAGCGGAAGACTGGGAAGATAAGTGAGTCCATCAACTCCAGCGGCATCACTGAGTATAAGACCACGACCTAAGGCACCTTACTCGTCGCCTGAAAAGTCTGCAACATGAAACGTTGCAGCCCGAAAAGGGGTCAGCACATAGAATATGCGGGCAAAGTAACACATAGAGGATAATAAGCAATAATAATGCTATACTACATGCATATATGGCTGGTGGAAAGCTCTATGGTTACAGTTTTGCGAAAAAGCCAATTTTACCCTACTTCAAAGGAATAGATTTTATTTAACTATCATGGTGGTTGTGAAACATTGAGATGGTTGACAGCATCTCAATCCCAATTAAGAAATCATCATTAACCCAACAAAATTAATTAAAAGTAACATGGTGATGAGATTCACATGATAATCCAAGTACTAGATACTCAAGTTGTCCATAACCGGGGACACGGCTAACCATGATTAGTTTGTACACTCTGCAGAGGCTTGTGCACTTTTCCCCACAGGACTCGATCTCCTCCGTTGGATTACTCGCACTACATGGTGTTTGAGTAACGGATGACCGAGACACAGTCTTTCAAAAGTGTTTGCACCTTACGTATGGGTAGACCGTTACACCTACTTTCCCCTACATCTGCTAGTCTACCACTGTAAGAGTTCACACAACTTAGTCAACTATGCTAGAGCCCATAATAGCTTGCGGCTGCACACGGAAGTTTCTAGCATGAATAATCTCATGATCCCTTTGAACCTGGGTGGCGGTCCAAAAGAAAAACAGGCAATCCTGGAATACCCAGGTACCTCAATCCACCCAGATGTGAGTTTTAGTTGCCACCTTAAGTAAACCATTAATTAACAATCTCACATCTGTCATGGAAACCTCTCAAACCCAATCCACGTCTACGAGCATAGCATGGCAATATAATAGCAACGTAGAAGTAACTCCCAAGGGTTTGATAATAAAACAGGAAATAGGTACTACCTCAACTACTTCCAAATACCCACAATTTAATTTAGATCCTAATCATGCAAGTGTTTGAGGAAAATAGATCTAATGCAATAAAAACTGGGTATGGAAAGGTATGATCAAAGTGTTACTTGCCTTGCTGATGATCCGCAAAACCTAGCGATTCGAAGTAACAAGCGGCACACTCCGGGTACTCTATCGCAAACAAACAAGCAAACAATAAGTACTCATCTAATGCACAGGTAAAACTTAAATGAAAGATCCAACCAGAAAGTTCAACTTAAGAACTCCGGTTTGCAAAAAGAATCAACTCGAAATAAGCAACGAAAGTCAAACTGCGAAAGAAAGAAACTTCATTTACTAATCTGGATCTAGGTCAAATTTTACAGTAGCAAAAACTTGTTTGAGTAGGTTAAACGGAAAGAGAATTTCGAGACGAAACTCTAGGCGCTTGAATCGCCTAATTCCGATAAACGAGCGAGAAGTTAAACATAAACGAAAATTCGATCAGAAATCGAATCTGAGAAAATAGCGGGAAAATCCGACGAAAAAGAAAAACGGACGAACGGTTAAAGAACGGACGTTCGTTAACAGAGAAAAACCGACGAAAGCGTTCGTTAAAATGAACTGTTCGGTGAACGCTCGCAAAATAATAAAACCGGAAAAAAAACCGATCTAGGGTTTTTTTTAAACAATGGTTTTTTTAAAAGAAAACCGGAAAAAAAACGAGGCGAGGTCTACCTCGTCGGGACAGAGATCCGGCGGGGCTCCCGTGCTCCGGCGAGGGGCGGCGAACAGCGGC